>NW_027497342.1:0-123106 GCF_021521415.1 Bidens hawaiensis | reverse complement strand
ACATAAATGCACAATTTATAAACACATTCAATGCAAGCCAGACAAGCACACCAACGAGCTTAGACTGATGTAAAACTTGGTTTAGAAAAGTAAGATTGGACTGCAATTTTGAGTTATAACTTATAACTTAACCTCTAAACTGTTTAACGACTAATGGATTTTACTGCGTCCTAAAGGTAACACGCTCATGATTAGTAAAAGCATAATCTCAAATTATAGACCACATAAAGATGGTTTGATTCTTGTTAGCTTGTATATCTCAAACGGATCAATTAGAAAAATAAAACTGAAAGTTATAACGTGTCCGTTACAAAAGATGCCCAATGCATAAAACATCCTATCGAAAGATTGTGATTACTATATTGTAATATCGCCATTTGAATCACATTTAACTCTTAACTATTTAACAAATAATAAACTAATAATATAAGGGGGCATTAATTATTAAACCTTTCTAATATATCATATATATACAACGATGCACGCAAGAGAACATTATGCACTGTAGTTAGTCTCTAAAAATGTATACACACACGTATACATTTCAAAACCAATAGTATGCTAAGAACCACATAAGCACACGTAAAGGGTAAAATTGAAAAAACAAAGCAGATTATCTTTCTCCTACTTTTTATTTAATTATATCCCTCTCCTAATATTTTTTTAAATCATAAAAACGAACACACATGCATATACGGTTCACATGTGTATTTAGACAAGAGACTATACATACCATAATTTTAAAAAAATAAATGTTAAAAATATTGAAATCTATATGCAATTTAATCAATTTATATAACTAATAGTGGAAGAATAAAACTTTACTCTAATAAACAAATATCAAGAAGTTAAACTTATTAAATCCATCTAAATTAGAAAAAATAATACCTTTAATCTTCAATCAGCATTAAGCGAATCTCCAATTCAAAAATTCAGCAAAACAAATCACCAAGTCCCAAATTACCTGCACAAAATCATACCAACAAATTCATTACAAAAACCAACTTCAAAAGCATAATAACATACCAAAACTTAACTTACCAGATTTACTCATCTGCGGGTGTTTATGTACCAATGTGCACCATTATCAACCAACATTATTGTAATTCGGAATAATAACAAAATATAAACATAAACATAAATATAAAACGGTTTCATTAGAAACTCAGGTACCAGAAACTCAATAATTAAGTAATTAAACTAACATGGACAAAAATAAATAAATAAACAAAAACCGAACGATTTCAGTTAAACTCCTTCAAACGTCTCTTCAACACATCCATCGACTTTTTACGGTTACTCTGTTTATTACCTCGGTTCGAAAGGCTCCCAAATATCCCGTCAGGTGAATCCTTATATTTCTCACAAATAATCCCAATCTTTTTATAATCCAAAGTATTATAATTCTTCATACGAATAACGGGATTCATGAAATTCTCAGGTTGACTGCTTAATAAAAGGTTGACCAATTGTCTTATTTCAAGCAAACATCCTCTAAAACTACCTTCTTTATAAATTTCACTCAATCCCGTGTTGTGAAACTTTTCATCTGCAAATTGTTCCAAAGTTTTTAAATCGTTGTTAATTCCCATAACCGCGTTTGCAGTAAACCGTTTCAAACTATCACTAAGAAGTGTTTCCATAAACGAGTTATTAACATGCTCGAGAGCCCCATTACCGATTTTATACATAACATCAATCGGTAAAATCTGTTGAGCGGTGGATATAATGGTGTCGAGATACATAACAACCTCGTTCATGTACTCGCTTTTGTGTTGCGCCACATCATCGATAATCCAGTTCACGTTCTCCATAAGCGAAAGACACTTGGTCAACTTATTGTTAACCGAATCCAAAAGCGCAACATATGCTTCGTCACGTGACTTTCTCAACACCGTTTTTGCGTTTAATGTAGTCTGAAGCCGAGAGATTATTCGGCCGGGGATACCGCATTTTTTTGCAGCAGTTTGGAGGAAATAATCACACGCGCGTTCAAGAAACGATATGTTTGCGGCGATTTGTATCGCTTGAGACACGCCCGTGTTTGCGCTTTTAATCGTGGATAGTAAGATTTTGTTTAATACATCGATTAACAACTTGTCAAGATACTTTTTAGCAAAGTCAAAGAAGTTGCTTTGACCACCATACGACAAGTAATTAACCGAATCTTTAATAAACGATCGGATTATCCGACAACAATCAGGAACCATCGACGAAAACGGTGCAACATACGGAAAAGCCGGCATAATATCCGATGTTTGAAGATGAAAACATAACACGTTCGACTGATATTCCGACTCTTTCAAAACCATTTGTTTACAATCATCGTTAATAACCGCATCCTTAACTTGATTCCGACACTCATCCAAAAGTAGCTCGTGATATTTATCACGACTCTTTGTTAACGCTTCAAGAATCGGGCCCACATCGTACCCGTATTGTCGCAAAGTTGCACTGAGAAGCGTTACATAATCTTTCACGAGAAGAAGATGACTTGCAGTGTCCATTTGAGAAAACTGGTTTTCCAAAGTCGAAGTCAATTTAGCCAACGCGGTTTCCCACATGGATTCAACTTGATTAGCCAATAACAAATCACCGGCGGTCCTTAAAACCCGATCCTCAACGATAAAGTAACCAGCAATTTGAGCCAAATACGTCTGATGCGAACCGAGAAAATGTTGAACCGACGACACCTGTAAATCCGAACTCAGTTGCAACATCCGATTTTTATAATAATATTCACGAAACCGCTCGCGAATCCCAAGACATATATGAACGTAATATGCGCGATAAAGCGGCATTAAATTTATCTCCAAAATCGAACTGTCATCGATTTCTTCAATATCTAACGAATATGTAAAATCACCGAGCCCTAACGAGCTTTCTTCTTCAGCTTTTTTTTGGCGGGAAAGCATGTCTTCGTTTCTTTGGCGAGCAAAAGACGCGAAGCCGATCGCTTTTTGACCGATTTCTCGTGAAGTGCTTCGAATATGAAGCAACCACTCGTTAATCTCACCACAAACTTTTCTCTCGATATGGCTTTTAACAACCGGGACCCGTTTCTCGATCGAGTTTTTTAACGTCTTAACGGGAATAATTTTCATATAATCGTTTTCAATCTGATCAATCGCTTTCAAAGCAGGGTAAAATTGTCCAACTGACACGTGTTTGTTACACTTAATACAAAGATCCAACACTTCAACGCAAATCTTCGACATTTTAACCGCTTCAGTAATGTTTTTCTTGATTGAGTAAGATTCTAACAAGTCTTCGAGTCGTGTGAGTAATGCGCTACCGATTTCTTGTAACCGAATATTATCATTTGTGAGATCACCTTTTTAGTTCTTCTGCATCGACTAACACGCCACGAAGCTCGTCAACTGCAATGATGAATTCTTCATAGTGGAGTTTGCAAAGGTCTTCGATTTCAATTTCTTTTTTTCTTAACAACGTTTTTAAGTTGGTGAAGAAGGTTTTCGGGTTTTCCCATTTCAAACGAGTGTCGTACCATTGGACCTAAATCCTCACCGTTTCCTATTAATGTCATGAGTATTGAGTCTTCAAATGTGTCACCATTTTCGGTAACGTTTCGTGTTTTCATTTTTGTAGTCATTGTTACACTCAAAACCTGCATAAATATGAGCCCACAATTAAAGAGTTAAAGCAATAGTCATAGAATATCATGCTTTTATCAAACATATATTAAAACAAAGCGATTTAACAATCACATACATTACTCACAAAATCATATCAATTACATCACTTTAATCAAAATAACTGATGTAAATAGGTCGATCATCTCAGCCGTTACAAATGAAATTGGACAAAAGAGATAATTTTCAAACATTATGATGGTGACAAGTATATAATTGAAAATTTTTAGAAAGTTTGAAAACAGTCACAATTAACAAAAGTAGCTATAATCATTATTTCATCAATTACATAATGCAACAAAATGATCTATAAATCACACGCGGACACACCTACTCTCACAATCACATTAATGATTAATTACACCACTTTTGTCCAACTTTGATCAAAATAATAACATAAACAGATTAAATTTTGGTCAAGATGAAAATGTAAAGGACCACTTTGACAAAGAAAATGTCGATCATCTCAACTGTTATTAATGAAATAAGACGAAAATGATGTACTTTTTAACATAATGGTGATGATAAGTATGTAACTAAAAAAATGATGAGTCACAGATGTATCTATACTGTATATTTTGAGGCATATCACGTATAATCTGAAACCTAAGTATAAACTCTTAAGTGATCAAACTCAATCTCATTATGTGTTGAATTAATAAACAAATTGTCAAACACAATGCATAGCTCTCCATTATATAGAAGATTAGAATTTCAATAAAACAGCATGTACAAGTATCTAAAACACAGATAACACAAAGGTACAAGCAGTAGCAGCTAGAAACTAAGTGAACATATATAAAGCTATAATACTAAGGAAGAAGACAGCCAAGCAATCGTCATTTGATGTCTACAAGATTCAAACACCCAATCGCTACTTGTTAGTGATCCAAAGTTCCTTGCTAAAAGTGAAGGTTTCCGAAAGAATAACAAAGCATCATTATCATTTGGTACCATTTCACATTAAACCCGTGCATTGAACAATCATCATACTTTCACAATTCCTATGTTTAAAATAGGGTCTCAAAGCAATTAACTCAAAATAATGAACAATTTGCCAAATATTACACATATTCAGTCATAAGAAACAGACTACCTTTATTATATAATCTATTTTTCTGTACAGTATCTTCAGAGGTTTCATAATGTATGAATATCGAATACAACAATATCAGCAAATCAGATTCACAAACAACACTACAAAATCATGAACTGAAAACAACAAACTCAAACTGATGAACAATTTGCAATGTATTACACAAATTCAGTCAAATACGAAACAACCAACCTTTGATATGCAGGCTAAATATGTTATTCAGCTATAAACAAAAATCAGTTTCCAAATTCAGAAGTTATTAAAGGAAATAAAGCACATATTAAAACCTAACACAACACATTCAAATCACAGTATCTATTTTTCCATACAGTATCTTCAGAGGCTTCAAATGTACTAATATTGAAAACAACAATAGCAGCAAATCAGTTTCACAACACTACACAATCATGAACTGAAAAGGATTGCACGAGTGAATCAAAGAAAATCATGAGCTGAAAACAATTAACTCAAACTAATGAACAACTTGCAACAAATTACATAAAAATCAGTCAAATTAGAAACAATCAACCTTTAATTCACAGGCAAAAAACGCTATTCAACCATAAACACAAACGAATTTCCGAATTCCAAAGTTATCAGAAAGAAATTAAGCACAAATTTAAACCAAACACAAGACATTTGTATAATTGTTTCTATATTCGTACAACATCTTCGCAGGCTTCATTATGTACTAATATTAAAAACAACTATATCAGCAAATCAGATGTCACGACACCACAAAATCATGAGCTGAAAACAATTAACTCAAACTAATGAACAATTTGCAACATATTGCACAAATTCCGTCGAATAAGAACCAATCGACCTTTGTTTCGCAGGCTAAAAACGATATTCAGCCATAAACAGAAACAAATTTCCATCTTCCAGAGTTATAACACAACATATTCGTATAATTGCATCTATTTTCCGTAATAACAAACACAACAATATCCGCAAATCGGATTCGCGATAACACTAAAAAACCATGAACTGAAAACAATTAACACTAGTGAATCAAAGGAAATCATGAACTGAAAGCAATGAACTCAAACTAATGAACACTATCAGTCAAATAAGACCTTTAACATGTAGACTAAAAATGTTAGCCAGATATAAACAGAAATTAGTTTCAAATTCAGAAGTTATCAAATGAAATCACGCATACATTAACAGTTTAAAACCTAACACAACACATTTGTATAATTGTATCTATTTCTATGTACAGCATCTTCGGAGGCTTCGTAATGTATGACACCGAAAACAACAGTATCAGCAAATAAAATTCAAACTGAAAAGTGAAAACAATTAACACAAACTAATGAACAATTTGCAGCATATTACACTTATTCAGTCACATAAGACCTTCAATATACAGGCTAAAAACGCTATTCAGCTATAAACAGACTCTAATCTCCAAATTTATAAGTAATCAAACGAAATCAAGCACAAATTGAAACCTAACACAGCAAATTCGTATAACTGCGTCTATTTTCCGTACATAATTTCAAAATAACACGAGCGAATAGAGAATCAATAACCGAAAGTGAGGAATTTGTGAATTAGTATGATCTAAATGCAGTTTGGATCGATTAAACGATGAATAAGCGACGGAAAACGTAACGAATTAGGGATAATTGATCGGAATATGAGAGGACTTACGGCGAATCGTTGGATTGAAGAAGAGAAATGAGATTCTACCAGACGGAGACGATGATCACAATAATATTATTATTGTTATTATTAATCGGACTTGGAAATGCCCGCTGTGTGTTTAAACATTCACCATTTTCTGTATATTATGTATGTATATGTTCATTGTTTTTAGGGCAAACTACAAAACAAAGCAAAAAATACCAGTGTTTTAAAAACCTGTAAAATGGCCGGTTGAACCGGTTAACCCGGATTTCGCAACCGGTATTTTGAGTCCGGTATTTTTCACCAGTTTGCTATAACATCGTACCGGCGGTTTTTGTCTAAAATACCGGTTTTTACCGGTAAACAGGTTTTAAGTCCGAGAAACTTTTGATTTTTGCGGCCCATATTTTTTCAAAATTACTTTTAACTCAATAAATAACATTCAAACGTGTAAATTTTAAAACTATTTTTTTAAATTGAGTGCCTTTTCACTATTTTATTTAAATGGATTAACTTTTAAATTATTTTTTTGTCATGGAATCATTTAGTTTTGGGCTATTTTTGAATTAAAGTTACATTTATAGAAAATTATAATGTAAACTATTTAACCGGTTAAACCTCCCGGTATAACCCGGTTCAACCGGTTGTACCATTTTTTAACTCAATCCGGTACAAGTAAAATACCGATTTTTAAAACATTGAAAAATACTCACTCTTCTTTTTTTGCTATTTTTTTAACATAAAAAGAACTCAAACAAAAATTAAATATTTATATAAGTTAAAACATCAGATGTTGAATAGTAGGGCTGTGCAATGGTTCAGAACCGTGAGAACTGAACCGGAACCGAAAATGAGTGAAAAATAGAACCAGAACTGGAACCTATTATAGTAAACCGGTTCGGTTCCAGAACCGCTAAAGCCGGTTCTCGCTAATCGGTTCTGGCTAGAACCGGTTCGATCATTTATTTATCAAATGAGTTATATATGCAAACTTTGCAAGTTACAAAACAAGTTTATACAATTGTATGTCTTCTTTCACGGTAAAACTAATTTAAATTACAACATGAACATCCGTTATATTTTTTATTATAACCTAAGTGTTGAAGTTAAATAAATCATTAGCAACGATAGGTTAATGGTTGATAGTTCTTGAACGTAAAGAAAGAAGATTTGAATCAAAAAAATGATTGAATGGATGTCGGTTAATAAGTTACTCTATAAAAAATGAGGATTGGTGTATTTATTTAAAACGTTTTGAATATTCCGGTTCTTCGGTTCCAAGTCTAGAAACCGCCGGTTTTACCCGGAACCGAACCGGGAACCGTTTAATGCAAATTCTGAGAACCGAGAACCTAACCGGTACACACATTAGCGGTTCGGAGACACCGGTTCGGTTCCGGTTCCGGTTCCTCGGTTCTGACGGTTCCTAACCGTTTTTTGCTCACCCCTATTGACTAGCAGTAGACCGTAGGCCTTGCGAGGTTGCCAATTTAAATCCCGAGCTCATCCGGGTTTTCGTTCCACCATGTTGTACGCCAGAGAGTTTTGCTATTGTAGCGGCACAACGACTGTCAGGTGGCATACAGTTGTATGGTTTCCCGGATGAAGGACCAAGCTAAATTATGAAGCCAACGTGGACCCAGTTAAGACAAAATTGTCTGGACATAATGGAGCAATGGGAGTCTTTTAAATTTGAAAAGTGTGGTGGCCTAACACACAAGAAAATCAACATATAAATCAGTAATTTTATTTGGGCTATATTTGAATAGATTTTATATTCGGGTGTATAAATCCGGTATGCAAACGTATAGCTTGAATGTATACTTTTGTATACCTCCTAGTATAATAGTGTATACCATCGTAATCCTTAACTCCTGATATACAAGTGTATAGGGTCAATTATTACATTTATAAGGGATGTAGTTTAGATGCTTTATGGTTTTTTTTTATTAAATAGTAAAATCAACGATAGGAATTGAATTCATGACTTTTGATTCAATAAATTGTCATGGTTAGTCACCAAAATAACTCGCGATGACACTATAGTTTTTTATTATACCATTTTTCTCTTAACAATGTCACCAAAAATACTAAAAACTTTGATTCATTGTAAATTGTAATTGAAAGCAATCATGGAATCTTTCGATGTACCACATTTCTATCAATGCAGCGTTCAAGGCTTCACATGCGGCATGCCCACGTCACATTGGCTTGACCCCCCCCCCCCCTCTTTTGTCTGACATACTACAGTACTATACATTAACTCACGCTATGGTTGTGCCCGTCCCATGGGCCCTCCACCTAATGTGCTCAAGAAGCCGCCTCACGGGCGTTCCATTGGAGATTGTTATATCATAATTTCCAATTGATCATGATCATATTTTATTATTTTGTTTACACGTTGGAGATTGTATTTTAAGGTTTTAACCAAGAATGTATGTATTACATGATTGTGAGGATTCTATGCTGTACTACTCAAAAAGAATATAAAATCTGGTGAGAGCATAATATATTTCAAAATGATATTTTTCAAATTAAGATGTTAAAATTAGTGTTTAAAGATCATGAGAAAAAATTTACTTTTACCTCAAAATATATAAAGAGAAGACTATGGGCTGCTACAGAGTTGGGGCGTGTTGGGTTGGGCCGACCCATCAACACCTTTTGTATATAAAAATGCTTTTATATTTATTGTATAGAATATGATTATGAAATATGAACACAGTGTAACTCTTTCATAAAATACAATTAGAGACTTGATTAATATTAGAACTTGAGGCAAATGTGAAATTGTGTGTTCAAATCCTTATAAGCGCAAGGTAAAAGATGAAATTTTACTATTAAAAACATATAAACATTGAACAATTTCACTTTTAGCTATTTTTTACCCGTTTGATCAACAATTAATCAAGTTTAACTCGAATCGAAATCATACAAATGAATTGCTATTTCTTTCAATCTTCAAAACATCCTATTACTAGAAACAGCATGGCTTTTGCTTCTCGGATACTTAATAGGAATGATGTCAAAACCGTCACTTCCATCAAAATCATACGCCTTATCTTCATCAATCTTTCCCATGCCCATGCTCTGCCTATGTGGCATACCATCTGCCGAAACATGACCCTGTGTTGACCGTTGTTGACTTTGAAACTCGGCCTCAACCTTTTTAGTCAAACCCCTTCGGGAAGCAATCTTCATTAGCTCCGCAAGATCTTGGTCACTACTACTTCTTCTAGAGTTCATGCTAAAACTCTTGGGCAAAGTAGAGGCAGTGACGTCCGTGGGCCCACACCCGGACTCTACTGTGTAGGCCAATCCCGTCATGCTATTGACATAAAAATCTTTGAACTTATTTAAAAATCTAGCAAATCCCCAATAGCATCTTTTGCACTTGTTTTCCTTGATTACTTTAGTTTTCATCTTACAATCTTTGTTAGAAAGTGTATTTTTGATCTTGAACTTTGAAATAAATTGATGAATAGAAGGTGTTATGTAGGATTAATGATCGGAACAAGATTATATATATTGTGTTTATTTTGATAACTAGTAATAGAAATATTCAAAATTTTGTAACTATTAGTAGCAACAAGTGATTGTTTGCTCAATTCCTTATAGTTTACTAGTGTTTTGACTGTTCGTTCATCGTTGTTGAACTATCATTTGACCTCAAGTTGGATAGCATCTATATGTACTAATCTTTTGTATATGTTTTGGTCAACATATTCTTTTTATATATGTTTGAACTATTATTATTGTTGTTATGATGTAGATTGTTTTTATGGTTTTAATGTTTTGCGCATTTGTATGCTGCTATCTAGCTAATTGGGTTCAATTCAAAATTATTCCTATGGTCAAATACGAGCTATATTCTAAGTACGTTTGGCCCCTTTTTAATTGAAGAAAGAGTGTAGACTGTAGAGGGCTCGGGGGAGAACTCATTTGTGTACATGTTTAATGTTACCCGTTCTGACTGTATGGTTGGCCCCTTTTTAATTGTTCGAAACACAGGAATTGTTGGGACATATGTCGGAAGGGTTCGAAAAATACTTTCACGACAAGTTTCCTAACCTGTTAGGCTATTAATGGTGGTAAGTGGTAACTAGTATATGATGTTATGCATCAACATTACAAGGATGAAGGGTGTTTATTTTCTACGTTATGGTAATAGGCTTTTTTATTTTGCACACATATTTATATATTTGCATGTGTGAGATGTTTCAGTAATGTCAATGGATTACTACTTACATATCATGTTATCCAAATATATTGACCTACACTATAATTGTAGGTGTCGGCCGACCTCTGTAAAATTTGTTTAGTTGTTTTAGAGGTATATATGTTTAAATCCCGACCGTTAAATTTTGATACCAACCCTCTTCCAACCTCTGTGAAATTTTTTCTTGGGTCCGCAAGGATCAAAACCCTAGCTTTTGTCTGGTTCAACAACTTTTGAGCTCCTCTTCAAATGCTTGTTTTTTTGTTAGGACTTGGAAGTAGAGGTGCACAAATCAGGTATTATGAAAAACCGGGTTCGGGTATGGAACCGGGTTCAGGTATGATCGGGTATTCAAAAATCGGGTATTAATAATAATCGGGTCGGGTTCGGGTAGGGTATTGGCTTGAAAAATCATACTCTGTGTACCGGGTTCGGGTAGGGTATTGAACCGGGTCTTCAATACCCGGGTATTTGAAGACCCTATTTTTGGATATTGAAAAAAACCCGTTTTATGGTTTTGAATACCCTATTTTTGTAACATCCTAAATATTCTAATAATAAATAAAGAAAGTTGCGTTAAATTGTCGTGCGTTTAATAATATTAACTAACGTCTAATATGGAAAAGATCATGGACTTGGATTTAATTAAGATGGATTAAGGGTAATGGGCCTTAGGTCCATGAGCCTTAAGGGGTATAAATACCTTCTTAAGTCACCCTTAAACTCTAACCCATCATTCATTTCCATCTTATTCTCTATACATTCAAAACACACACAATACACTACACCATATTTCGGCCGAGAGAAATAGAGGTGAGGTCCGAGCAAGCACACGCGATTCAAGATAGATACAAGATCTAGAGTGTCACACCCTCAAAATTCACTAACGGAGTTTTACCGTCAGATGGAGTGAACTAACAGGATTGGAATCATTAGTTATAATCAAACCATAAAAACGTTTAAATGAAAATAAGTACGGAAGCGTAAAAAAAACCAAAAGACAAAAGTTGCGTCACGCAAGACGACTTAAAATCCAATGACAACAGTTTAAAATCAGTTTGCATAAACAAAAGCGTTTTCAACAATGCATGATCCTATACCGCGCGCCCCGCCTCGGCTACCTGAGAATAACATACTAAAAGTGTCAACACGAGGTTGGTGAGTTCACGAGTTTATATAAAATAAAGCGTTTAGCGTTTTGCGTTCAGCGTTCAGCGTTTTGCGTTTAGCGTTTTGCGTTACCAGATAGTGTTAAATCAATTATATATCGATAGGTAGCTAGCCTATACAACAAGTATTACTAAGTGTTCGACACCGAAGCTGACTGTTTATCAAGTGCCTTGCCACCAGGTCATCCAGACCATGGTAACGTGTTAGCCAAAATTACACCCACTCGACCTCCAATCGAGTTTAGCGTTGGGTGGGGTTTGTCAAACCCAGTAGTACTACTCAACAGTGACTCGCTATTATCCAAATATTAACCGGTTCGATGTGTAGGACTTCAATTGTTTCGTTTGCCACTTAGCCTTTACAAGTGATATATAATTTACTAACAAAATCTTAAATGCGTTTTTCGGAGTATGTTATCTCCCCCAAGTGAAAAGCGTTTAAAATAGTTTAAAGGGGTAAGTGAAACTCACTGTTTGCGAAGAATTCCCAAAAATAAATCACCAAGTGATGCGCGTCACAGAAAACTCTCTCTAGCGTTCTAAAACAACAAAGAGATTTTCTAAGTGTCGGAACTATTATCGAGTCTCTAGACTCGGCACATAACACCTATGCACAAATTACGTTTCGTGTTTCGTTTGTGAATCGTGTGTGACTTAACAAGTACATTTGTGATACGATACATGTGTGAACAATTATTTATGTGTCATGTATTAATAATGTATATCACTAGCAACTATTCCCCGCAGGGACAATTTGGTCAAAATACCACACTTATTTAGCGAGCATTCCCCGCAGGGGCAATTTGGTCAAAACATAATAATTAACTAGCAACTAGCACTTTTCATGCATTTTCACAAAGTTCGGCAGTTAACTTTACCTAGACAGAATTCTACTTGAAAGATTATACTATTCCACCGATCATAGCATCTCAATTAATTCATCAAAATCATCACAAAAGCATATATGTATTAGGTTTCCAGAACATATTTTATTTTATTTTTATTCCACATAGGTTTCTCACAATGATCAAAACATTACAGCAAACTCACAATAGTCAAATTCATGCGCAACAGAATGTTATTTGAAATTCCCGTTAAATGAAAAATCCAACAAATGCAAGACCAATTGGGTTAGGTTCTTAACTCAACAAGTTAACTTCCAGAAGTGGAACCAACCCATTTGGTCTTGTAGTTAATGAGATATAATATTTACAAGACAACCTAACAGCGGGTCTCACAACTCAGCTTTGCACAACGTTTTTGTAAAATCATAAAAGTTAACTTTTACACGTTCAAAAATTGAAAATTTATATTCTTTATAAACTAGACTCAACCTAGTTTACTGTAGTATCAATAATCTCGACCCATTTTCACATTCACACTCCATTATAGTCAATTGAACATCAATAACACAATCTGTCCAGAAACTGTTTGCATCCAAACTCAACATATCAACTATCTATGGACCATAATCCGTTCATATGACCTTCTAGACACCATAACCACTATCCATGCACATCAAATACACACCACATACATGATTAGGGTTTTACTTGAACTCAAAAATCAAGGAAACAAGCAATTAACATGCAATAACATCCATTCTAGTTATCAAATCAACAATCAATACATAATTAACCATCATCTAATCAAAACAAGTCATATGAACATCATGTATATAATTTCCAGATTCTAGGGTTTATAATTATACCTTCCAAAGCACAAAAATAAGCAAGGGGAAGGTAGAAGATGACTAGAATCGGGTGTAGGATGCTTCAACTGCGAAAGACAAGATCAAAAATCAAAGGATATGTGTGTGTATGTGAGCCGATCGCAAGGGAGACAGGGGGGGGGGGGCTGCCGTCGATTTGGAAGGAGAGAAAGAGAGAGTTAGGGTTTAGGTTTATTATTATTTAATAACAATCATGTTACATCTAGGTCCCTCCACTTCAAATTATTAGTTTACTAGCCCAAAGTAATTAGTTTGCATCTTGAGTTAACTTCTTAAACAATGTTATCACATAAAACATAAGCCTAACACATAATTATTGTTTTAATGTTTCTCGTTTATTCACCAATGATTAGTGTCAACTCGTTTGCGTTTCGGTGCACTTCCCGAAAAACTACACATGTAGTAATTGTCAAGCGTCATTTAAACCCTAGTTTAAATGTAATGAGGTGTGCGTTATAGATTCAATGATCTTTAAGTTTGAATTGACGGAGTTGAGTTGACGGAGTTAACCTGAAATTGACGAATGTCACATAGAGCCCTTAAGCAAGCTAACCGAGACCGAAGAACGTATAAAGGTAAGCCGTTTTACCTTTAAAGTTTACATTTTTATACACGTTTAGTCTTGAAACTTGAACCTAGAATAGATCGAGTATAAACGAAAGATAAAGTTGTAAACTTGATAGTAAATATGAGTGTAATGAACCCGGAAATGGAAACGGCTCGATTAAATGAACCCTTAAACTAGTATTGATCGTTTCGAGCTTAAAGGTCCGAACTTTATGCATTTTCGGGCCAAATCTTATTCAAGAACGACCATAGGGTTGATCGCGAGTTGGTTAAATATCGTATCCAAAGATTTCGCGTTAAAACGATAATGATTTTGGGGATTAAGGACGAACAGCGGCGGCTGCTGCACAACTTCGCCAAACT
Organism: Bidens hawaiensis; assembly: GCF_021521415.1. Classification (NCBI taxonomy): domain Eukaryota; kingdom Viridiplantae; phylum Streptophyta; class Magnoliopsida; order Asterales; family Asteraceae; genus Bidens; species Bidens hawaiensis. The sequence goes on along the minus strand of NW_027497342.1, from coordinate 108,672 downwards.
GACAACTTCGCTCGTTGTTAAGTTCGCCAACCTGCTAGGGGCTGCCGCCCCTAGACCCCGCTGCCAGGGGCGCTGCCCCCGGACCCCCGTTCGTTGTGGGTTATATAAAGATAGAAATACAACATGAGTAGCAGTAGCAGTAGCAGTTAATTGATACGTGTAAATATTATACAGTCGTGCACAGTTCAAGAAGGGAATAACGATTAACGGAGAGCGTAACAGGATTCAGGTGAGTTTCTAGCCCCACTTCCTTGTTATGTTTTCGGGGCTGTGTGCATACTCGATGTGATAGTTAATACACTTATCTTAAGTGATAAGTGTATGCCTTGTATGATTTATGTATGATGATTGCTTGACGGTGCGTGAACGATCTTCGGATATTGCATGAACCGTCAGGTGGTAGTTAAGATATGATTGATAAGTATGATGAAAGATATGATGTATGTATGAATATATGATGTATGCATAATGTATGTATGTTATGATGATGGTACGTGAACGCTCTTCGGAGATTGCACGTATTGTCTAGGAAAGTATGTATGAACAGGTATGGTACAGTTACACGAAACAAAGGGACCAGACCCTAATAATATTTGTGATGTTAGGGACCAGACCCTTATAATATCTGTGATGTTAGGGACCAGATCCTAATAATATCTGTGATGTTAGGGACCAGACCCTTATAATATCTGTGATGTTAGGGACCAGACCCTTATAATATCTGTGAGGTTATAGGGCGAAAGGCTCTTTAAAACGTATGATTATGTATGTAAAGAAAGTATGAAGGTAAGAATGAAAGTATATGCACTTATGTGTGTATGAAAGAAAGTTAAGAGGTTAAGTATGAAATGTAAGAAGGTATTGTATGAGTATGTGATTAACTAGAACTCACTCAGCGTAGCTGACTTTTAGTATGCACGCAGGTGAGTAGAATGAGGTAGGGCCTTACAATTTTCCGGGTATTAAAAAAACCCATTTTCTATAGTTTTCTTCTATTAACGGGTCTGCTTTATTTTTTTTATCCTAACACCATTTTTTTGCATACAAACTTCAAAGTTCATTCAAACATACATAAACAACTAAACAATGATATAAAAAACCATATATTTTATGTGTTTTCAGTTGTAGTTTGGTATATCAAAAGGTGTTGCTCTAAACAAGTATTTATACCATATACGTGCTCCAAAAAAGATCCGTTGGAGAACGACTATAGATCTGTGGACAGCCACACAAAAACACGTGCACAAACACTAATATCCTAGCATGCAAAAAATTCGGTTCGGGTATGCAAAAAACCCGGGTTTCGAGTATAACTAGAACCGGGTTTCGGGTATAGTTTAAACCGGGTTTCGGGTTTCGGGTATACCTAGAACCGGGTTTCGTGTATTATCGGGTTTAGATCGGGTACGGGTTCGGGTTCGGGTTTCAACATTGAAAGTCATACCCTATCCGTACCCTACGGGTAGGGTCGGGTTCGGGTTCGGGTATGAAAAACCCGGGTTTTAGAAAAACCGGTTTCGAGTTTTTTTTTCGGGTCCGGTTCCGGGTTCGGGTTTTTTGTGCACCTCTAGTTGGAAGCATAAAATGGATCCAGTTTGTTCTATTAGGATTTTTTTTTCTTAATTAATTTGTGTATACGCTAGGCTTTTAAAGAGGCCCAATGGGCTACAATCTAAGTTTTTATTTAAATTTCAAATCAGTTTAATAGTTAAGATTTATATTCTAAGAGTTTTGTAATGTATTAGTCGTATTAAATGATTTTACCAAGTATATAATTTTTATAATCTTCACTATTTTTAATAACACTATAAAATCATTCAAAAAAATTGTGTGTATAGTATTGGTGTATTTTTTAACAAAAAGTTTAGTTTTTTAGAATGCAAAAAGTTGTGTGTTATGTGATCATGCTCGTTTATGAACACGTGATTCTGGTTTCATAACAACATCATGTCAAACGAGATAACATCACCCTACTTTTTATAATAATAAAAAAAAGTATTTTAAATATGAACACATAACAACACCGTGTAAAATATTAAAGAGAAAAAAAACTATTTTTTATTAAAAAGGTTGTACAATAGTCATTTTCACTGATTTAACATATTTTTTAGATATTTATTGGTAAAAATGATCAAACGTGTCACATACACTATAAGTAAAAAAAATTATTGAAGTTACAATATGACATAGTGCAATGGTATAAACATCCGTGTTCTAATAGAGAATATTTGTTGATTATTATTTGTAATCAATTTGTTTTTAATACTTTGAATAAATATATTTATAAACTTATAACATAATAAATATATTAAAGCAATTGCAACTTTTAAGAGAGAATTGAAAGCAATAATAAATTTTCTAGGAATAACGTAATATGGAAGAGAGAATGAAAATGATGAAAAGAGTTGTCTTAATTATATATCCCACAAGGCCACAAATTCCGCACTAAGCACAAATAATTTATTTTTTAAAGTAATTTTTCTTTTTCTTTTTGGTAACTATGATTAGATGTGCATAAATTGGGTATTTTGAGGAATCGAAATTGGGTAGGAACTGATTTCGGGTTTGATAAACAAAAGTTAACAAACGAGTCGAGTAGGAACGGGTCTCGGGTGTTATCAGGTATTTGACCGGGTGAGCCGGATTTTGGCTAGGTCGGGTTCGGGTTTGACCGAGTATAGGTGAAACCAGTTTCAACAAGTCCAAGTCTAGTATGATTTTTCTGAGGAACCGATACTTGACGTCATTAAAGTGTAGAATTTTTAAAACTTTAGTCAAGTGTTATATGTTTTAAGTCGGTTTTTTTAGGTGATTAAAGATCGTGTTTCACGTAGAAGGCATAAAATGTGTAAATTTAACTACAAAAGATAGTAACTGGGTATATACAAGTAAAAGTTTACGATATAATATATACTGTGACAAAATAATTATATATAGAAATATACGATTGTTTTATTACAATATAACTATTTTACATATTTTCTTTAAAAAAACAATTATACATCGAACTACTTGTTCTTTTATTATTATTATTATTATCCATTCCGCTTGCATAATTTAAACTATAGTATTAATAATTAAGTGGGGAGATTATGAGATAATGGCAACGATGAGCTTCAAAACCTAACGTGAAGCAAGGGGTTGTCTAAAGTTTCTAAAAATAATGTATTCGTAAACATGCAAATATACTTTTAATTTCATAAATATAAACAATAACTTAAAGTGGTCCTAAAGTTGCAATTTTGGTACGGTTCTAATTCCTTTTTTATTTCTTTTCAAAATTTGTGTTTTATTAACTTTAATTTAATGAGATTACATATCCGCTTTATTGTTCTTTTTCTTGAATTCGATGTATTTGTCACTAAGGGCGGACGGGGCATCGCGTTGTGGCTCTTAGCACACCGCCGCCGCCCCTTTGTCACGCTGAAAAGAGGGAGTTTGCGTGATGGTGTCACACGTGATGAAGGGTGGATTCCAAGAAAAAGAGCCGTTGGGATGTAGCCGTTGGAGGAGGGGGGGGATTTAAATAAAAAAAAAAACTCAATATAAAACCAAAACAAAAACATAAACCAAATCCAAATCAAAACCAAATCCAACTCAAAAACACTCTCAAACTTCCCCTTCATTCACAACAAAAAAATATGGAATTTCCGAAACACTCGATGCCCTTAGACACCGATAGCTCTTCGTCTTCGGACGATGACATTCTCGAATGGTTCCCGTTGCTATATAAAGAACTTGAAGGCCCGAGCCGTCCAAAGAAAAAAGTGGTGGTGCGTGATCGTATACATGCCCACGACGTGCTAATGAACATTATTTTGTGGAGGAGCCGAAATACAATGACGAGACGTTTAGGGAACGCTTTCGTTTGCCGAAATCTTTATTCTTAAAGATTGTAGGCAACTTCGAAGCAAACGAAGAATGGTTTCAAGAATCTAACGACGCGAGAGGCAAACGAAGTTTTACGGCGCTTCAAAAATGCACATCCGCTATTCGTCAACTAGCGACAGGTAACCCACCCGGCCAATTCGATGAATACTTACAAATGTCTGAGAGAACTTTACGCGAATGTCTACAATTCTTTTGTAACGCGATTATAAAATTATATGCCAAAGAGTTTCTATGAAAACCAACAAGACACGACATTACACGTCTTTACGCCGCACACGAGGCTAGATGGCATTTTCCAAGGATGCTCGGTAGCATCGATTGTACACATATTGAATGGAGGATTGTCCACGGGAGTTGCGAGGGGCGTATGTTAGGGGTGATATCAAACGACCGACCATCTCACTAGAAGCGGTTGCGTCAAATGATTTATGGATTTGACATTCTTATTTTGGTGTTCTCGGCTCAAACAACGACATCACTGTTATGTACACATCACCGTTGTTTCAGAGCGTAGCAGATAGCACCGCACCTTTCTGTCCGTATTTTGTCAACGGAAGATATTACAGACGTGGCTACTATCTCGTCGATGGTATCTACCCGCACTGGTCTGTTTTTGTGCAAGCCTTTTCGTTTCCTGTCGAGACAAATGAAAAGGCGTTCAAGAAGTTGCAAGAATCGGCAAGAAAAGATGTCGAGAGAGCTTTCGGTGTTTTAAAGGGTAGATGGTGCATACTTATCGACCGGTTCGTGCAATGAAAAAAGTCACGATCTCTAGCTACGTGTATGCATGCGTCATATTACACAATATGTTAATAAAAGAAGATGGAAATGCAATTTCTCCAGATTGGGTACCGGATCCTCCGACTCAAGTTCCCGTTCCCGATGATGTCCAATTAGACTTGCGGGATAAAAATATTCACTATCGGTTGAGATGGGATCTAGTTGAGCTTATAGGTTCTTTAGGGTTGGAATTCCCGGATTCAGACGACGAGTGGAAGTTTATTGTAACTTTTAATTTTTTAATTCTAATTTTTAAGTTGAATTATGTTCTAGTAACTATTGTTTTTATTTTTAAGTTTTATTAAATATTGTTTAAGTTACAAAAAAAAATGAAAAATTCCATCACACAACATCACACCACACCACCCTCCCTAGTAAAAAACCATCACATGTGATGAATTTTGGGTTGGTGATGTGGCACCATATAATTGGGTGGGGTGTGTGATGAGTGATGCCACCACATCCACCACCCCTCCCCCCCCCCCCCCCCTAATGTCATGACTTATATAAAATCAGAATTTTTATCCTTAAATATTTAGTTCTTTTTTAATAGCGTTTGGAACTATCCTCAATACCTGAGTGAACATTCTTAAAATGGGATGTCAGCCTTGTATATTGATTTTGATTATCAGACCTGACTCACCTAAAAACAAAATCAAAGAGGAAATTCATCACCGTAAGAAAACATCTCTTAAGTCATGTAATTTAATCATCAACTCATGCCATTAGACCAAGGCCAATTGCCCTTAAATGATTAGTTAACATAAAACAAAATTTATATATCAAACGAAACTTTTTTTTATTGAACGTTCAACTGATATAATGCTAAATATATATTTTTCCCTTATTTATTTTATTTAATATTTTAATTGTTTTTGTTCGTTTTTAGTCAAGATTTGTATACTAATAACATTTTTGTGTGCCGTAGGTTCCGGGATTTGACCGTGATTAAAAAGGGCGAAAAATGAGCTAAAACGGAGATCCGGAACGTGTCAGGAAGAACTGGAACAGAGAACCGGTCAGACCGGGCCGGTCTGACCGGCCCCCTTGGAGAAGCACGCCGCGCCGCGCCAAGGGGAAAGGAAAAAAGCCCTTGGCGCGGCGCCTAGGCACTATTGATGGTTTTTAATTCGTTTTTGGTTATTGTCGGGCCTTGTTTTCGCTATTTAAACACCTTTAACTTAAACCTAACATAACCTGAAGCCACCAGACGATTTTGGAGAGTTCTTGGAGCTATTTTACGAGTTTGTTGGTGATTTTGAAGGCACGAGAACAGCCGGTGAAGAGCTTTACGTTCAAGATCGAAGACTACGGGTTTTATCGTCTTTAATCTTTCGTTTCTCATTATTTCACCATGTTTTCAGTTTTTATTACTTTGTTTGATTTAGACTTTAAGATGCTAGGATAAATTCCATAAACTACCTAGGTCGTGATGAACCTTAGTTCGGTTTGATTTTATTTGGATTTCGTTTCGTTATGGATTTTATGTTCTAAGTAAACGGTTGAGTTTGATTTAATTGATGCGTTTGATTGCTTGGTTTTGTTTACTTGAATTTATTGTTTCACATTGCCCTTGTTGATTGTTTCATATGATAGGGTTTTATTAGGTCATTTACTGTGTGTTCTTGACTAGTTTGTGATTGAATTCGAATAAGATCATATAAACAATAAAATCAAGTAAACAGATAAAAGTGAGTTGCTAGTCTGAAAAGCTGTACGGTGATAGACTATTAATAGATCTTTGCTTGTCAGGATTGCTAGATTTAGTTTTTCGTAAGGAGTCCGTCTAGGTTTGATTGTCAGCTTAGTCTATTAAGTTAATTGAGTCAGCTTGGCTATCTTTGAATTCCGCGCTGTAAGGTAGGTTTTCGTCATAAAGATACTTAGACATAAGCGATTAAATAACCGTAAGGAAGTTTAATATAAAGCTGGTGAGTCTTAAAACTTGTTAGAAATCCATAGGCGTCTTCTTGAAGTTCAAGGGTCCTGTTCGGGTTTTCTGTCAAGGGTCTATTTTATGATCCCAGTTTCATAACGTGAGTTTTCCATTTAATTAATAACCCTAACTTTGGGGATTCTAGCATAGGTAGTTATCTTTATCATCTGAATTAATAAAAGCTTTCTAAATTGTTTATTAGTTTAAAAGTAATTAGGTTAAAGGTTTATCAATTAATTAATTAGTTTAAGGTTATGATTATGTTTTATTATTATTATTTTATTAATTAGGGTTAAGTTTTAATTAGTTTATTATTAGTTTAATAGTTAAGTAATCATTAGTTAATTAATTTTAGTTAGTTAATATTAGAGTTTTAATTAATTAGTTTTAAAATCCCCCTCAAATATTATTAATAAATAGTCGCGTCTTGTAGTTGAGTCTAATTAGCTAATTTATAGAGTCTCGTGGGTTCGATATCCGGACTTACTTAGCTGTACTAGAGTCGACCGATACACTTGTCGGTTAGTAGTTTAAGTTAAGTTTAAGAGTCTATAATTATTACTTAGTGTCTAGATTAGCTTATTTTTAATTAATAATTATTTGACTACTTTTAGCACATCATCAACGAATCCTTTACATTGTCTACTTGCTAAATTTATCAAAAATCAAGATACACCGTCTTTAGATTCGGGGAAAACTCTCACATAAGGCTAATGCCCCTGAACACTCGCCCGAATGTACGACTGTGTGATGAGATAAAACCCGTTTAGTTCAAGATTCCAACTAATGAACGCCACATACTCGTCTAGTCTCTCATCATCACCCAGGTGCCACTGAAACTAAATGCTAGGGGCAGAAATCGAACACAAGTCAGAAGTCACATAAAACATCAAGTATGTTCCTTACCAGTTAGCACTCCATCATCAGCTCATTGGCTATAGATTAAACATAACTAGTAGTCATTATCATTAATTATAAATAATTAAATAATAATCAGTTTAGATTTGTTAGACGATGTTTCCATAGAGTCGTAGACGTGGTTTTCTCATTTCTGCGTTGACTCATTCAAATCAAAAGACCAAAAAAATAAAAAATAAAAAAGAGAAAAGAAAAGTAAACACACAAACAAGACCTACTCTACCTGCACAGCAACTACCCAGCACGTGGCCTACTCTACCTGCACAGCAACTACCCAGCACGTGACCTTATGCTTTTGTGACAATGAGATCTAAGATATCAATTTTTTTATTTTTTTCTTCTTTTTCCGAACGGCAATATCAGTACTTCATGACATTTTTTACTATGTCACTTGATGTGCATTTTTTAACTGTGTTCATAAATTTAACATTATTGTTTTTAAGGCATGTATTTGATGTTGTCTATAGGTGAGGATAATATAAACCTAAACTTTTATAGTCTTTTTAGCATGAGATAATATAATAATGCACGAGGAAATGCAATTCACAATTAATCAAACGAACCATTCCCACCTTACCGCCTATATCGGTTACTCTGTTAGAATGAAATCAATCATTATCTTGTGTTGCTTGGTAGCCAAAGAAAAAGAAGAAGAAATCAAATACAAAGCGGCCACTGTTTTGAAACCCGGCCTGGCCCGGTCGGTCGAACCGGTCAAACCAATTTTTTATTAAATCTAAAATAAAATCTGTATGGTGGGATTCAAACTTGGGTCATTTCCTAGATAGAAGCTTTAACAATTACTCATGAGCCAACCAACCAAGCTTCATTGATGTCTTTATTGATCAAATATATATCATATATATTCAAAAAACAATTTATGAAACATAAATAAACATTAAAGTTTGTTATTATTATTATTTTTTGTTATTATTAATTTTTATATGTATATGAATTATATATATAAATAAATATATATATATATTTAAATTATTTATGACGTCATCCGGGTCAAACACCGGTCCGCCCTCCCGGGTCGGTCCGACCTTTGACCCGGTAAGACGTCCGGGTCGACGCCCGGGCCGGGTCTGAAAACATTGGTGGCAACCAATGATGGACAGTGGTGGAGTTGGCGGTGATGGTGGCCGCTGGTGGAGAAAGTGGAAAGTAACAGAAATTCCTAGAGGCATACCATCAAAAAAACTTCACTGGCCAATTGGGTAGATGGTGGCTCGTAGAGGCGGTGTCGGTGATGGTGGTCAACAATCTATGGTGGTGGTGGAGGAAATGGAATGTAAAAAAACATGGAGGAGCAGATAATGAGATAAACAATTTTTTAAGGTGTTAAAAAGAATGAAATTCCTTATGCATAAGTAAATCAATTTGGTTCTAATATTTTATATAACACAAAGCGAGCTACATCTGGATAATGGGTAAGCGAGCAACAAGCTGCGCCGCTATGCCCTTTTGAATCGCAAAGCCTATCCTACTAAATATAAATCCTTGGTTCCTCGGGCTCTGCAAGTCACTGTGGACCACCTTCTGCATTCGCTCCAAGAAGCGAACCGCCTCGGGAGCTAGGGATCCAAATGTGTTGAAGGCAAAGGGAATGAACATGTGCTGATTCTCCAAACACGCTTCCTCATGCTTAGCAACCTTCCTAGATTCCGATCTCAAAATCGCCTGTCCCGGTACGAAGCCACTTCCTAGATTCCTTATGTAATATGTGATTTCAATGCATTGACCAATTAAACATTTTTTTATAATTATCTCGTAATGATTTTTTCTATTCCGTATATAATTTCTGCATATTAAACATCACTTTAATATCTGTAAGACAAATGTTCATTTCTTCATGACATGTGACATAGAAAATGTTATCTATTTAGATTATGTGATGTGGTTTAATTACTTAGAGTGAATACAACTTACAGTTAGTTAATTACTTGCAGGTGATATAATGTTTGTTTTATACAAAAGTGATGTGATTCCAAATCTTTACAAATACAAAATTAGGTAAAAAGTAGATGTTATGAAAGAGTTATATAGTGACTTCCAACAAACTCACAATTTACTACTAAAAGATGTTCAATTTTGTTATATTCCAAAATCATAGTCTTTACCTTAAATAACATATCATTCTAAAAGAAGTAGTTCCAAACATAGTAGAACAAGGAAAAAGAGAAGCAGAGAACTTACGCATTCTATATTAACACGTTGACAATACCAAACTAGAAGTCTACAATAATAGCTTTTATTGTTTTTACTAACAAAATTAATTCAGTTTCTCCATATAAAATTTTCATTAATTTATTCCATAGGGTAAAAGATATTGCTCTCGTTCTTTTTTTTTCTTTATATTATTATATAAATCTGGTTTTTCTATTTAAGAGTCGATTTATTCTTCAACATGCTCATCATGTAGTATGAAGCTAAAATTAAAACACATTTTCACGGCCTAATCAATATAATTATGAATATCATTGCAGTTATTTTCTTATTTATAGTCAATTACACAAAAAATGTATTTGGAATTTTAATAATTAAATTTTTTTTTCCCATTGATTAATAATGATCTAAACTTATCTATTATGCTATTGTTACTGGCTTACTTTGAGGAATTTTAGATGAAAATAAAATTTGTTGTTCAGAAAAATATATTATGCTATTGTGACTGTCACTAAAAGTAAAAATAAAAATATATGATTGTCAATAATCAAATTAATAATACATATTATTATCGTACAATGAATCATGATATAAATTATTAAAATTCTAAATGTATTGATATTCTTTGACTCAAGACTTTTCTTACTAGATACAAATTCACTACCTTTAAAAGAAACATGTCCACATATATTAAAAAAAAACATATGCTTAAAATTCATTCACGTGTAAAACATCTAACAAAACTCTTGAGGCCAACCTCTTTTAAAATATTTTTTTTTTCATAACAATGATTGAAGAGGTAGGTCCCAGCAGAGATCAGTTGGTTCCGCAAGACTCACCTTGAACAGGGACGTCTGCGCAAAGGTCATCTGCTCCCGCAGGACCCACCATGCTCATAGGATCTTACGCGCAGTACACAAGCTGAACACGCAGGGAAAGCCTCCCAATGGTGAAGTACCCCGCCTGTTCCCGCAGTTGCGGATACAAGCCATCAGGGAAGGCTACCCGCAGACAGCAGGGCTACACGCACAAGACACTAGCTACTTCAGTAGTCACATGAAGGAATGAGCAAGGCGGGAACAATCCCGCCTAAATGAGCCAGTCTGATTCTGAAAGATCTTTTGTACCATACCTACCAAGGTATGGAAAGGACAGACGATCTGACCAGAACAGCCCATGAGCCAATCACAGGGTGACAACTCATCGACAACAGGGCGAGGAGGAGCACCCTCTAGTACTGTTTGTCACTATTAGCCGCTGCCTACTCACCAACCCTTACTGAGGAGCATGCGCGGCCTACAGTTGGTGGAATAGTGTTACTGTTGGCCGTAACCTATTCACCAACCAGCATGGCCTGCGTACAATCCACAGTAAGTAGGACGTGCATAATCTACAGTTGGTGGAATAGTGCAGCCGACTTTGTTACTGTTGGCCGTAACCTACCCACCAACCAGTATGGCCTGTGCATAGTCCACTGTTGGTTGAACAGGAATACTATTCAGCCGGCTGTACCTTCTAGGAAACCTACATTCGGCTATAAATACTCCAATATCTTGGAATGGTAAGATCATCTGCTATCCAGTTATCTAGCAATCTCTTAATATACACTTATATTCAGAGCAACCTAGTCTGATTCTCACGCCGGAGGGTGGTCACAAGGAGGAACCCCCCCTTCTCAGTGACGAGCTTACGGTGTTTGTTTTGCAGGTCTCCTGAAGAACAGCCTTCTCAGCTAGACCTCATCCGTGGGAAACATTACTTAACCCCAGATTATCTATAATCTGTACCGGGTCACTTAGTGTTTCTTCATTGGCGCCATCCGTGTATAAAAGCTAGAACTACTTTAGTTTTTTCACAATTTCCGAAGAAATGGTTAACGTTACTCCGGTTCAAAGGCCAGTAACCGACCAAGAAACCCCGGTAACAACCCCAGCAACTGGGGGGAACACCGGCGGTTATACAATCCTTACGAACACTACCCCGACTACCCAAGCCGGGGCAAGTGGAGTAAATATTCCATTGGGGTTCTCCGATACCCAACTGGAAAAACGAACGAAGGTTCCTCGCCAAACACTAGATCAAGTGAAGGCGTGGGCCGAAGCACGGCAAAGAGAATTCCAAGCCGAATTGGACGAACGCTTGCGTTCAGTTCAACAGGCTGACGAATTCGCCAGTACTCGCCAACACCTCAATATGAGTAGTGACTGCGAGTACTCAGACGACGAGTTGGAGTCCGACACCGACGCGAACCCTCGCCATAAGGCGAAAGGGAAGCGTAAGGAAACGGACGTCCAACCAAAAAGGAATTTTGGGGAAGCCTTTAAACCAATCGTGGAGAGAAACCCGCGTGACTTTTCCAAAACCTTTAGACCAACTGCTACAAATGCAGGGAAGTCAAAGTTCGCAAGGGACATTGCGGAAGCAATCGCCCCGAGAAGTGCCAAACAAATGTCCAACATTGGCACTTACGATGGTCTATCCGACCCAGACGACCATTTGAACAGGTTCATTGCGGGGGCTACCGTCAGCAACTGGACGGAACCCACGTGGTGCTACATGTTCCAGATGACTCTGGTCGGAGCGGCCAGGGCATGGTTCGATCGTTTACCGATCCACCACATATATGACTGGGCGGACTTTCAGAACAAGTTCAGCCAGCATTTCAGCCAACAGAGGAAGTACACTGAAGAGCAGTGGACGATCCTTAACTGCGTGAGAGAGGAGGATGAATCTCTACTAGACTTCATCACTCGCTTCAACTCCAAAAAGCTTAGTCTCGGCAACATAAGTGAAGATCTGGTTCGCGCCGCCTTCATCCAAGGCGCCGAATACCCAGAACTTATCCGCACATTGACGGGTAAGGATGGTATGCCATCAACTTGGGATGCCATCATGACGGCGGCAAAGCGCTTTGCCGAGACGGAAAAGCAACTGGGAAGAGATCTTCCCCAGAGTACACACCTCTACACGCAGAGGACCAGAGAGAATAATGTCCGGATCGCCCGGCAGAACAAAAAGAGGAGGCTAGGTATTTGGCAGTCAAGGGTAAACTTTGACACCTCATCCAGCTCTCGCCCTCTTGTTGGCGGAAGGTTAAGACGATATTTCCAGGGCCACCCAATCACCATTCTCACCAACTTCAAACTCTCAAACGTCCTAGGCAAACCCGAATTATCGGGACGTCTAGCCAAATGGGCAATTGAATTGGGAGAATATGCAATTAAGTACAAGCCAAGACCAGCCATAAAAGGCCAGGTCCTGGCCGATTTTATTGCAGAAGTCCCCGCTTCGCGGGAGAAAGAGTGCCAGGAGGAGGCTCAACCCTCCCCAGCACAGGACGTCAATGATGTCTGGCGACTCTATACTGATGGAGCAGCCAGTAACGAGGGTTCAGGTGCAGGGTTAAAATTAACCGACCCTGCGGGCCAAGAATATACTTACGCTATTCGGCTGGACTTTCCAAGTACGAATAACGAAGCCGAATATGAAGCATTCTTGGCCGGTTTGAGAATTGCGCGTAAGATGGGAGTGAAAAACTTGGAAGCACATGTGGATTCCATGCTGGTGGCCAACCAAATAAATGGAACATACACGGCTGCGAACGACACCATGGCCCTATACCTCGCCCAGGCAAAAACCCTTATGCGTGATTTTAGTGATTGTAAAGTCATACATGTCAAGCGCAGCGAAAACAAATCTGCGGATGCGTTAAGCAAGCTTGCATCACTAGCCTTCACCCACCTGGGAAAGGACATCCGCATTGAACTCCTCGAAGCGCCATCAGTCCCGCACAAGGAAATTTGTGTCATCCAAACCAGTACAGAAACGTGGATGACACCAATAATAAATTACCTTGCAGCAGGAATATTACCAGAGTCAAAAACACAGGCAAGAAAACTACGCTGTAAAGCACTGAATTATCAACTCGTCAATGACATCCTTTACAGACGTAACTTTCTTGGCCCACTCTTGAGATGCGTGGACAACCAAGATGCCAACTACCTCCTAAGGGAAGTACACGAAGGCATCTGTGGGGTACACGCAGGTCCCCGCGCTGTTGTAGCCAAGTTAAACAACGCGGGATACTTTTGGCCAGGGATGCATACGGATGCACTGGCATACATCAGAAAATGCAGGTCTTGCCAGCTTTACGCACCTAACACGCATCGCCCGAAAAAACGAACTGGTTCCAGTCACTTCTTCGTGGCCATTTCAGAAGTGGGCCATCGATGTGACAGGTCCATTTCCTACAGCAGCAGGAAATGTTCAGTTCCTAGTGGTAGCTATCGACTACTTCACCAAGTGGATAGAAGCAAAACCTTTAGCCCAAACAACCGCAAAGCATATCAAAAAATTTATTTGGGAATTTATAATTTGTCGTTTTGGACTTCCACAGAATTTGGTGAGCGATAACGGCACCAACTTTGCTGACAAAAAGCTACAACAATGGCTAAAAGAACTTCAAATCACCCACACCTTTACCTCAGTGGCACACCCGCAAGGAAATGGTGAGGTGGAAAGAGCAAATAAAAGCATCATCGAAGGCATAAAGAAAAGACTCTTGAAACACAGATCCGGCTGGGTGGACGAGCTTCCGCACGTCCTTTGGGCAAACAGAACGTTGAAGAAGGCCAGTACGGGAGAAACCCCGTTCAGCCTCACTTATGGCACTGAAGCCATGGTCCCGGTCGAAATTGGTCTACCCTCACCAAGGGTCTTGAGTCAGCCAGAAGACAATGATGCGGAAAGACGGTTGGATCTTATGCTAACCGAGGAACGCAGAGACTTAGCCGCAGTGCGTGAAGAGAACTACAAACGACAAATGCAAAAGTACTACAACACGCGGGTAAAACTCTGCAACTTCAAGGAAGGAGACTACATACTGCGTAACAACGAGGCTTCGAACCAAGAACGCCTAGGAAAGTTGGCCCCGATCTGGGAAGGGCCATACGTTATCAAACAGGTTCTGGGAAAGGGCGCATACCGGCTCGAAAGGCTCGATGGCACTCCCATCCCAAGAACATGGAATGGAGCTCAATTACGCAAATGTTATATGTAGATCAATTCCAAAACTTGTAAAGAAAAGGCCAAGAGCCACTTCTAATGGAAATGATTCTCCTTTCATAATGTGTTTACCTTTATCCTTATGAACTCCCCACTGGTGCCGGTATTTACCGCATAAATGAGGAGAAGTAAGTCATTGCGTGTGGAAGGCGGCAAAACCCGCATAAACACAACGTTAAAAACAAGGGAAACCTACACGCAGGTATGATGTAAGTAAAGTTTAGCCATCTTTGTAAGTGCAAGTGACGGTCTTATCCGCACAATCACAAATAAGGAAGCAAAACTTCAAACTATCATCTACCACGTTCAAAGGTTATCCTAAAAAAAAAAAAAAAAAAAAAAAAAAAAAAAAAAAAAACTTAGAAATAAGGATAAGGAAAACCTACACGCAGGTCAGGTATGGGTAAAGTTTAGCCATCCTACTAAGTGCAAGTGACGGTTCAACCCGCACAATCACGAAAGAGGAAGCAAAACTTTAACCCACTATCAACCACGTTCAAAGGTTAACTTATCCTAAATACTTAGAAATTTCGAGGAAAAATGAGGAAAACCTACACGCAGGTCAGATGACGGTTAAAATTTAGCCATCCTACCAAGTGCAAGTAACGGTTCTACCCGCACAATCACGAAGGAGGAAGCAAAACTTTAACCCATCATCAACCACGTTTAACAGGTTAACTTATTCTAAAAAACTTGGAAAATTGCCAACTTAAACTAAGTCATGAGCTTATAAAGCAAGGAATCCAAAGGAAATAACAATCTTATCCGCAAAAAGATTTATATTTCAATGATATATTACAAGAATGGCCGGGTTACTACCCGCCTGAAAGAGTAAATCTATACAAGTCTATCTTAGCAATGGAAAGGGATCTTTAGGATCAAGCTTCAGGGCCGCTTCCACTTGGACCCGCTCCGTCAGAAGAACGGGGTGGTTCGAGGAACGCTTTGAGGACAGCTAACCCATCATCAGCAGCAGCTACTTCGTCCACCTTTTCCACCACTGGATGCGGGAAGGCGGCGTATTGGTTCAATGCTTGGTCATAAATGGCTTCGGTATCCACATCGAACAAAGGGAAGTTGGAAGGCGGGACACCTTTCTCAACAAACCCTAGACCAAGCAGGAAGCCGGCCTTTTCCCCATCCTCATGAGAAGCGTTGAGGGCTGCGGTCATAGCATCATCGTAAGAGGTCTCTGAAAAGACCCGACGCACAACCTACAAAGAAAAAAAAATACAAGTGTTAGAACCTTTTCTTACAAAAGAAAAGTGTGAAGACAAAGTTAAACATACCTGAGGCAACGCTTCTCGAAGAAGCCATTGGAGGGCAGCTTGAGCTTCGTTATAGGCGCGTTCGGCTTCGCTCTTGTTAAGGTTGGCAAGTAAAACTTCCTTTGCGGCAGCCTCTTCGACGCCCTTAAGCTTCCGCTGGGTCTGGTCAAGCACCCCCCTCTGGTCCAGGATTTCCTGGAGTTTCTTGGCATCTTCCATTACCAAGGCATCATGAGCGCGTTGGAGAGCCTCTAATTTGCCTTTCAGCTCCTCATTCTCCACACGCAGAGGCTCAGCAACGGCTTCAGCCTGGGCAGCCCTCTCGGTTGCGTTTCGCGCAGTCTCCCTGGCCAGCCGAAGCTGTTCATTCACAGCTTGGGCAGCCTTGGAGCGGGCCTCGAGTCGCGCCTGAACTTCAACCTCGAGGGCCTTGAAGGCCTTCTCCTTGGCGGCGGCAGCTGCCGCCAGCTGTTGGTTCTCCTCCCGAAGAGCCCGCGTTTCAGATACTTCCTTTGCGCGAGCTGCTTTTAACTTGTCGTTTTCACGACAAAGCAGCTCGACGCGCGGCTGCATCCGGGCCTGGAGAACCCGAAGCTCATTGGTTAGCCTACCCTCCTGGTAGCTAACCATGGCTTCCCCCAACGCACCCGGGGGAGCAGCGTGGCGAACCCAGTCCACGCACTCCACAGGTGTGCGAAGGGTTGTTCCTCGGCGTATGTTCCATCGCGGAACATACACTTCATTGGAATCCGTCACTGCAAAAGAAACAAAGGCAGTAAGGAAAAGATCATAAAAAACATAGGGGAAAAAGAAAGGAACCCTACGCACCTGTAGGGTCAATGACAGGCCGATAACCGCCAAACCCATCACCTGAACCTAAAGGAAATCCATCCAACAGGTCAGGCAGACGGGAAGGTGGCAAAGATCGGCGGGAAGCCCTGCGCGTACCTGATGGTCCGGCCATTGGTGCCGGTGGCGCGGGCATGGTGGCAGCCGCCGTGGTCGCCGTTGGGGTCGCCGCCGCGGTCGCCGCCTCATCAGCAGCAGCAGTAACCGCCGGCTCCGTGAAGGATGCTGTAAAAATCGCACTCACGGCCGGCGGTGACGTCATCTCGACCGGAACAGTTGGCTCAAATGAATGAGCAACTGGACCAACGGATGCAGGCGCAGGCGCCTGGGTCGACGCCTCAGGAAGGCTGACCGAGCCTACCGTCATTGGCGGGGAGGTATTCCCCTGCGTTTCACCCCGGAATGCGTCAACATCCACGCCTGCACAAAGAAGAAAGTGTCAGGTAAATTTAGGAAGTGATAAATCTACAAAGACAACTATGATTGTACTTACGGGTTTTCTTGACCCTGAACGTACGGACGGGCGGGGAGGAACCCGATGGAGCCGGCCTCTTGGTACCGGTCACCGTCGTCTTCGTCGGTTCTCCGGAGGTAACGGACGTAGCCTCCGGAGCAGTGGTCTTCTCACCACCGGGCTTCCCCGCCACCTCTTCACTATCTGACTCCGAGTCAGATAGAACCACCGGACCAGCCGTGGAGGCCTTCTCCTTCCCTTTCCCGCCGGCAGCAGCTTTCTTCTTCCGCACCAGTGGAGGAGCATCTGAGGATTCCTCAGAAGAAGACAGGTCAAGAATTCCAACAGCGGGTACAGCATTAAGGGGTTGAGGAAAGAATATCGCCTTACCTGGCCGCCGGTGGCTCAGGATCTCGTGGCCCAGCGGATAGACCTCCACAAACCGATCCGCTGTTTGCTCCAGGATGGGCAACTCGCCCTCGTCCAAAGCGCGAGTACCCATCCGCGCGGGACCGTCGGCTTCCCGCGGAAACAGAAGCGACTCCAAATCATTTCCCTCTGAAAGAAAAGAAACAGTTAGAAGACAAACTTGTATCAAAAAAGAAAAACAAGACATACCATAGGGAATAGAGTTCAAACCGTATTCGAGGAGGATGGGAACCAGAGATGCATCTTTCCACACCCGGCTCATCCCTAACATGACCATCCCGGACTCCGCAAACCGGTAAACCGGAGATTGGATCCGGGATATCTTCGAAAACCATTCCGCCTCCTGGTAGTTGGGGGCGTGAAGGCTCGGTATCGCTTGGCCATTTTTAAACTTCATGGCAAGGGGGATGGCGCGGGCAGAAATGTAGAAGAATTCCTGCTTCCACGCGCGAAGACTGCGCTCGGTGTCGCAAATCTTCAGACCCTTAATACGGGTCGTCAGGGTGTACCACCCTTGGATGCACCTCCAGGTATAGAAGGTCATCAGGCGGTCCACATGGGGCTCGATGCCCAAAATCCGGCACACCCACTCAAAATGGCGAATCTTGGCGATCGCCATGGGGTGCAGCTCGGTCAAATGGACACCGTGCCTCTCAAGGACACGGTAAACAAATTTTGTCAATGGGAATCTAAGATTCCCATAGACAAAAAATGCAGCATAAACCCCGATCTTGCCACTGGGGGCATCGTACACGGTCTGGTGGGATTCAGGAAACTCAGGCTCGAGATGATTGAGCATGAACTTCCTGACAACATACCGGTACTGATCGCCGGGCAGAGCACACTGGCACTCACCAGCAGTACCCCTGTCGTCAGCTATAGCTTCAGCATCACGAGAGGACATTTTTGCAGAAAGAAGAGTGATTTCGGGAAAATGCTTGCCTGAAAAAGGGGAGTATTTGCCGGAAATCACTAAGAAGAAGAAGAAGAGTGAAAAGTGTGAATTGCAAATAACTCTCTCCCCCTTTATATAGTAATCGCAATTAATGCGGTGAATTTAATGCGGAGGAGAGAGAAATCAAAGGTGCAATGAAACTATGACACGTGGCAAAAAGCAAGCTGTCAACAGCTGCTGAAAGGACGTGTGCCAGTAATTTCGCGGCCACGCACCCGAAAAATCATGCCCACGCGCCTGAAAAAGCGACTGGAATGACCATGTTCTGTCACGTCACCATAACTTCCTGCACGTCCTGACACAGTCAGAAGAAACCGTCACACGACGTTTCAGATGTTTGGACTGTTCTTATCCTCACCAACCTTTCGAATTTCAAAATTCAAAATTCAAAAAGATTCAAAGGTAAGCGGGAAAATACCCCTTACCTTGGCAACCAAGTAACCATAAGACGGATGCGGGTACAGTGTTAAGGCAAACCTTCCACATACCTAGCACCCGCAGGGAATTGAAGCTAAGAATACCCCGGCAACAAAGTAACTATAAGACGGGTGCGGATACAGTGTTAAGGCAAAACCCTTCACGTATCTAGCACCCGCAGGGAATTGACGCCAGGAGTACCTTGAAAGTAAAGTAACCGTAAGACGAGCGCGGGTACAGTGTTAAGGCAAAACCCTTCACATACCTAGCGCCCGGCAGGGAATTGAAACCAGGAAGGATCTTCTGGGCAATGCTTGTGGAAACGGAAATAACATCCCCGCAGAGCGGGAACGTCGAGAAATACATTGTTTGAGGCTCCAGGATGGAATTGGTGGTTTAAACATAATTGATCACTATGTTCAAAACCACTAAAACCTCAAGGAGAATCCACACAAGTGAGACTCAACGCTCCTGACTTGCGAGAAGGTTACATACCTACCCGCATCATACCCAAAGATCAAGCAAAAAAATCGGGAATTTTTGCAAGTGACATTAGGAAACCCGCGGGAAGAATCCCCACGGAGAACCTTAAAACTAGAAACCCCTTTTCAAAACCCCTTGCTCAAAGTCCAAAAGTTCACCTCACTTTATTAAACATTCATGAGAAGAACATTGGACTGGGGGGACTTGAAGAGGTAGGTCCCAGCAGAGATCAGTTGGTCCCGCAAGACTCACCTTGAACAGGGACGTCTGCGCAAAGGCCATCTGCTCCCGCAGGACCCACCATGCTCATAGGATCTTACGCGCAGTACACAAGCTGAACACGCAGGGAAAGCCTCCCAATGGTGAAGTACCCCGCCTGTTCCCGCAGTTGCGGATACAAGCCATCAGGGAAGGCTACCCGCAGACAGCAGGGCTACACGCACAAGACACTAGCTACTTCAGTAGTCACATGAAGGAATGAGTAAGGCGGGAACAATCCCGCCTAAATGAGCCAGTCTGATTCTGAAAGATCTTTTGTACCATACCTACCAAGGTATGGAAAGGACAGACGATCTGACCAGAACAGCCCATGAGCCAATCACAGGGTGACAGCTCATCGACAACAGGGCGAGGAGGAGCACCCTCTAGTACTGTTTGTCACTATTAGCCGCTGCCTACTCACCAACCCTTACTGAGGAGCATGCGCGGCCTACAGTTGGTGGAATAGTGTTACTGTTGGCCGTAACCTATTCACCAACCAGCATGGCCTGCGTACAATCCACAGTAAGTAGGACGTGCATAATCTACAGTTGGTGGAATAGTGCAGCCGACTTTGTTACTGTTGGCCGTAACCTACCCACCAACCAGTATGGCCTGTGCATAGTCCACTGTTGGTTGAACAGGAATACTATTCAGCCGGCTGTACCTTCTAGGAAACCTACATTCGGCTATAAATACTCCAATATCTTGGAATGGTAAGATCATCTGCTATCCAGTTATCTAGCAATCTCTTAATATACACTTATATTCAGAGCAACCTAGTCTGATTCTCACGCCGGAGGGTGGTCACAAGGAGGAACCCCCCCTTCTCAGTGACGAGCTTACGGTGTTTGTTTTGCAGGTCTCCTGAAGAACAGCCTTCTCAGCTAGACCTCATCCGTGGGAAACATTACTTAACCCCCAGATTATCTATAATCTGTACCGGGTCACTTAGTGTTTCTTCAATGATAGTTCACAATATGACTGATTTGTCACAAATTGGCTTGTGGCCAACCTGAGTTTTGAAACTTCCTTAGAGTTTCTCCTGAAGGACATAAATTTTCGGGTCCTCCCCGTATCATAGGAGAAACCTTCTCCCCTGATGTCACTTAGTATCTGTTGCGCCGTCACAATAGTTAAAACCCGATGGCATAAAAACACATGCTAGATAAAACCCCCGTTTTGGCTCGGATCCGAATTAACGACTATCTAAAAAAAAGTAAAAAACCTAGTTCTTATCTTCATTGTTATAATCAACTCTGCTAGCCTTGAAGGTTCTTTATTTGTTTACAATATTTTTTTAACAATTATTCCTAGTTCATTCTTTATCTCAATCTCTATAATTAAACTAAAAACATCATATTTTCTCTCTCGTTTCAATTAAATAATATTTTTTATACTTTTACAATTACATTTTCTGTCTCTTTCACTCGCAACCACTTCAAAAATATTAAAAAATGATATACTTGGACAATGCGTTTCTCCAAATTTAAACATGAACAATATCATTTTCTCCCTTCTTCTCTCACAATCATTTTATCCGCCTCTAAAAAATTGAAGAACCCCTCACATAATGTTTTTACCTTATTTTATTTTTTTAAGTTAAACTAGGGTCTAGAACACACAATCATTTAATTGAATGTAATTAATGTTATGTAACTTTACCACCAGACCAAACCGCATCTATTTACAATAAAATATTCTGTTACAAGAATATAATATTATTATTGTAATAATAATAATATATGTGATTGATAAAGACGGATAAAATTATTAATTAATTAATAACGTTACTGAGTGGAATGCTCTCACTTAAATCCCAATAAAATAATAATAATAATAATACATAAACCCAAGTCCTAACGTTTTTTAAACGGAAGCTTTCATCAATACTTATTTCACACCTTCAAACAAACACACATAAACCTCTAGACTCTTCTCCGACGACTATTAACCATTAACACCAAAACCCTAACAATGTCCACCGACGATCCGGCAGCCACCGCCGCCGTCGATCCGTTATCTCATCTTCTAATTCCACCTCTCACCTTCTCCGACGACGAAGGTTTCGATATCACTTTTGACGATTTTACCCTTCCGGAGGACACTCAACAGTTTCTCAATTCGTCTCTTAACGCCTCCGGTTTCCTCGATCTGTCATCCTCTGATCCTGAATTCAACGGTTTTGTTTCCGATCGTGAAATTGACGGTAATAATTATGGATCGGATATTTGTGGTTATTTGAATATTCCGTCACCGGATGATGATAATGAGGAGATGATGATGAGTAATAATAATATTAATAATAATAATAATAATAATAATAATAATAATAAGTCCGTTAAGTCTTCCGTTAGGGTTTTAGATAACTCTTCACCGGAATCCAGGCATCCGTTATCGTCTCAAGGCTCGGCTGGATCGGAAGCTGATATGAGCTGTCCGTCACCGGAGTCTGGTAATTCGGTTGTTAATCAGAAGGTTAAATGCGAAATGATGAGTAATAATAATAGTAGTATTATTAATAAGAATGATGATGATGATAATAGTAATAGAAATGATGATAAGAATAAGAATAATGTTGTGTTGAAGAGGAAAAATGAGAATTATGATGTGAATTCGAATTCTAAGTACCGGAGATCGAACGAGACGTCTACACTGATGGATGACGAATCGAATCCGATAGACGAGAAGAAGAGAGCGAGGCTGATTCGAAACCGAGAGAGTGCGCAGCTGTCTCGGCAAAGGAAGAAGCATTATGTGGAGGAGTTAGAGGATAAAGTTAGGGCAATGCATGCCACAATTCAGGATTTGAATGCCAGGATTAGTTATTTCGCAGCCGAGAATGCGAATTTGAAGCAGCAGATGGTCACGGGTGGGGGTGTTGGTGTTGGTGGTGGAGGTGTGTGTTCGGGTCCGGTTATGTATCCACCGCACCCTGTGATGCCGGTTGGGTATCCGTGGATGCCGTGTCCGCCTTATGTGGTGAAATCGCAGGGGTCGCAAGTGCCGTTGGTTCCGATCCCGAGGTTAAAGCCTCAGCAACCGGCTTTGTCGCAGAAATCGAAGAAGACGGAAGTAAAGAAGCCTGTTGAAGGTGTAGCTAAATCGAAAACTAAAACTAAAAAGGTTGCGGGTATTAGTTTTATCGGATTGTTATTGTTTATCATGTTGTTTGGTGGATTGGTTCCGCTTATGAATGTGAAGTTAAGCGGATTGGTAACGAATGGTGTTTATTTGGGAAATAAGTCTAGTGATTACAAGGTTTATAATCATGGGAGAGTGTTGATGAGTGATGAATATGATCATCTAAACAGAACGAAGTCAACGAACGGTAACGCGAGTGAGCCTCTTGTGGCGTCTCTGTATGTTCCGAGAAACGATAAGCTTGTGAAGATTGATGGGAATTTGATAATCCATTCGGTTCTTGCGAGTGAGAAAGCTATGGCGTCTAGAGAAGAACAAGATGAAAGGATAGATGATAAGGATGATGATGGTGTGACGGGTTCTTCGGATTTGGTTCCTGCTATTTCAATTCCGGCTGTAAACAGGAATGTGTATAGAACTTCAAGTGGTCATCAAAGGGCTTTGTCATCTGATAAGGAGAAGTCAAAGTCGAAGCACGCTGATGGTAAATTGCAGCAGTGGTTTCGTGAAGGCCTTGCTGGTAAATCTTGCTCTATTTTGTATCTTTATTATACTTTCGTGTCTTTGTTATCGCAATTTGAAATTAGGGTGTCAATCGTGTCGGGTTAGCGGGCAATAATAAAGTTGTAAACTTGTTAATGGTGTTGGTGGGTTATAAAAAATTGCTTAGGGTCATAAATGTGTTAAGTGAGTCAACCTGTTTAACTGAGCGGGTTAAACGGGTCAGCCCGAATAGTAACACGGCCTGTTATTCTATTCATGTCAAAAACATCAACCCAACCTGCACACTTAAAATCGTGTAACCCAAATACGACGCGTTTAACTCGTTTATCTAAACATGCCAAACAGGTTGGCGAGTTGACGGGCAATAATAAGTTATACACGGTTAAATGTGTTAATCGCCTTGGTGGGTTCAGGGTTGTAGAAATGGGTTTAACGTGTCATAAACGTGTTAAGTTAATCAAGCTGTATAATTAAACGGGTTAAACAGGTCAACCTAAACACGAAACATTTAATTAAACGGGTTATTTGACCAAACACTCAAGTGTTTGACTATTTTATTAATCTTTTACAACATGATTTGTTACACAGGACCTATGTTAAGCTCAGGCATGTGCACAGAAGTATTTCAGTTTGATGTGTCCGCCGCCATCGTTCCCGCCACATCAGCAGTCAACATCACCGCCAGCGACAACCACCACAACTCAACTTATACCCCCACCATGAAAAACCGAAGAATCCTCCATGGTCTTCCAATCCCCCTCTCCGCCACTACCACCAACATCACAAAAGAAAAGGTGGCAGCAGCAGCAGAACCAGGCGGCCATGACTCAGACCACCACGAGCCCCACTACAAAAACAATTCCGCCTCGTCAATGGTGGTTTCCGTGTTGTTTGATCCACGTGAGGCAGGAGACGGTGCTGACGTGGAGGGTATGATGGGCGCTAAGGGGAAGTCGTTTTCGAGGATATTTGTGGTGGTTTTGTTAGATAGTGTCAAGTATGTGACTTACTCTTGCATGCTTCCTTTAAAAGGAGCTAGTCATTTGGTAACAGCTTGAAGTTTTGTAGATAGATAAGAGTCCAAGTCAAGAGTCATAATATGTGTTGTAGCTTTGAATCTAATGGTCATCTTTGTGGTCTAGAGATACTATAGTTTCTTCATGTTTCATCTTGTTTTTTTGGGTTATTTTGTACTTTATGTTTGAGACATGTCGGTGTTTGTTTATTTAACTTTAACTGAACAAATTGAAGGAGCTGTTCATGAATATAAACGAGCACAATAACATAGGTAAATAAACATTAACGAGCATAATTAAGCTCACGCTATTTTAAAGTGAAAGTGGACATTATTTGTTGGTTTAAAAAGTTAATAAACTAGACTAAGTTGTAACATGTAATTGTTTATTTTCATAAAATTGGACTAAATAATAATGAACCTAAGAATTTAAATGAGTATATTAAAGAACATAAACAAACAAATTAAATGACCAAATTCGTAAATGAATGAGCGTTCACAAAGATAAATGTTCCACTTTTAACTAAATGAACAACTACTTTTGTTCATGTTTGTTTGTTTATATAAACGAACTTCCCGTTGAATAATTACATGCATTGCATAACTCATAAACTTAACTCGACACATGATTTAAGAGTCTGCACATCAAACTGCACATGGGGCGCCGATTGACAAATTGCTTATTAATCTTTCACTAGTTCTACTACTTAAGTAAACATGCTCAAAATCGACAACTTAATAAATAAACGGGTCAAAATTGCTTATGTTTAGCAACCTTAATTGACCTCACAAAATAGATTTCATCATTTTATGCCTGAATCTTGGAAACATTTTAAGCATGTTGTCTTACACAAAACATTGAGATATAATACAACCAAACATTCTTTTTAAATAGGATTCAGAATGTCATCTTATTAACAAGAAACAAACAGGGTCAAATATCCAAATGTATAAAAACAGAAAATACACGGAAAATAAATAAAAACTACTGGTTCAACTTGGCGACTGCTGACGCATAGCTTACACTGCTGTCTCTCGTGCTTTTGCACTGGCTCGATTGCTCGTATCGAATAAATTTTATTTTTATTTTTGTAGAGCAGTTCTTCGACATCTGTGCTCATTATCATAACAAACTTATTAGAACAAATAAAACAAATAAAGAAAAAAATAACTGAAAGGTGTTCGGATGTGCGTTCTAAAATGATTATGTAACTTTGAATCATTTAAACCATATAACTCGCTCAACATCCGCATGTAAGTCAAAAGTCTAAAATACCCTTTTCACGAAAGAATACATGAACTTTAAGCAAGGAGCACTTAAGTAAATAACATTACTTACATGGAGAAAAACACTGATGGGATGACGTCCGCAAATAGTATTATCAGTTTCCAGTAAATACTTTTTGAATTCATCTGGATCGCCGGTTTCTATAGTTTCCATTCCCTTTTTGTCCAATGCCTCGATCGATTTATAAATTGCTCCATGTTTTTTGTCATAATGCATATAGTTAAACCTATATATAATCATCATAATAATAATATTAATTAATTCTTCTAACATGAATCAACAAAAGGATAATATATACTTGGAAGATCTAATAAATGCAGTTATGCAGGTATTAAGAAATTAAATCATACCGAGAACCCCAATGACAAAAATCCGATGAAACCGAAAAGAAATTTGTTGGGTCGTCAATATATTTTGCCAACAGGCGACCATACATGGCTTCGTTTTCAGTACTTACAGCACCAACCATAATAGGAACAACTTTCACTGCATGCCTGTAAAAAAAGGTAAAGACGTAAAATTTTCAAGGCTAACCCAAAAGTGTACTTTTTTTCAAACCGTTTGACTTTGACCCATTTCCAATTCGTAAATATAATATTCAAACTTGGCACCTTTACATGTAATGATAAAAAAATTGGCACATACCCACGAAATACTTTAGCGAGATATGGTAAATGCATTTCCATGCTATGTTCAGCCTCATCGACATTAATATCCATCATGTCAAACTTCCCGGTAGCTTTTAGCTCTTCAATGACTAATTTTAATAAATAATAATACTTTGGTTAGATTATAACCTACACGCCTATCTAATATACCAGTTATTAAACTCATCATAAAAGTGCACAAATATAAATGATGTGAAGGTACCTTCAAGATCGATAGGGAGATCGGCTATTGGTGTCTTGTAAATTGTTGCTTTTGAAAGAGCACATCTAGGGGTGTAATGATGATGAGATGGACCGAGAAGAAATATTCGAGAACTGAAAAGATATCAACGATTTCATAATATTAAAAAATATAACACAACATACATGTGGTTAGGATCAAGACCATTTCAGAACTTCCAAATAATTTAAGAGCTCTTAAAAAAGTTTAAATATATAAACGGCTAATGTGAGAGTAGCAAGGTACTTCGAATGGTTGTCTATTTTGGTAACTATACTTTTTTGAAAACGGCTAATTTGGTAATTTGATCATCTAATGACCCGTTTCTTGTTTTTGTGGAAATTTTTTATGATAATTTAGCTTATCACTAAATTATCAAACTAGTTTATGTGTGTGTATAGTTGTATATAAATATACAATTTCTTAAAAAAACAGGCTTACATGTTAGTTGGATCAATGCTTCCGAATGCAAAGGCTGCTGCACGACCCGAATAAGAATAACCTGCATGTCTAGTGGAAGTATACCACCAAAACGATAACAAATAGATTAAGAAACTCGAAACTTTAATAGGACATAGGTAGAAAATTTGACTCGTTTATTCATGAATGGGGTCGATATAGGTTTATGTTTTTATCTTAAAAGCTGAAACATAATTAAAGATTCGACAAAAAGTGTTTCAAGCCAACCCAAACCAAACCAAACCGGTCTGACCATAGAAGAAAGTACTGTACACATTTTGACCGGTTACCTAACCCGGCCCATTTTCACCAAATATAAAAAGTATTGAGTAAGATTAAATGTGCGTGTTTGCTTACGGAGCGATTACACCCCGTACATCTGGAGACTTGGTCAAACCACATTCCCTAAGCCACCCATCAAGTTCTTCCTCCAACTTTTGAGCTAGTAAACAAAACAAAAAAAAACGATACATTTTGTTACAAATAAATACTTATACATGCATAATAATATAATAACGCTTTAGAACTAACTCATACAAGTCTATTAGCCATAGAATGATAGAAATAAAGTCTTCCCTCATATCTTTCAATAACGTGCAAATGTAGGCCGTGGTATCGCCAAAAACACGTAACAAGATATATACATTTGCGTGTGTGTGTGTGTGTACAGAGAGATAGAGAGAGTAGTGTACATATGTTTGTGCAAATAAGTATGTGACTAAAGAACAAACTAACACTAATATTAACATCAAACAACCATCTGATGTCACTCTCAAGTCTCAAGCTCATTAACAAAATCCCTTAAAAGAGAATTCGCAGGTAAAGCAAGATTCTTTAGTAGCATTGTAATACTGCTGCCCAAAAAAACAATCCAAATTTTTCAATATTCAAAAATTTCTAGAATCTTTAGCGGTATTGTAATACTCCTGCTCAGAAACTATCTAAATTTTTCAAGATTCGAAGTTTTTCTTTAGTAACCTTTCTTCCTTAATGTTGGTGCTAGTATTACTTGATCCAAAGTTTCCAAGATTCTTTAGTGATCGTTTTCTTTTGCTAAACTTACAAACTAGTATCTGTCTGTTACCAGCATTAGTACTTCTGTTCTTTGTATTTTTATACTTTATATGCCCAAAAAAACATACAATTAGTATCACTTAGGGGGTGTTTGGGATTGCTTATTTTCACTAACTTATAACTTATAAACTTATTGAAAAGTAATAAGGTGTTTGGTATTGCTTATATTGTGAGAGGAAAAGTTCAATAAGTTACACTTTTGTAACTTATTAATTTAATGAAAAGTTATAAGGAGGCAAAATAAGGAATCCCAAACACCCCCTTACTAGAAAACCCCTAAAAAAATTTTCAAAAAATAGAATTAAAAAAATAATAATTCAAAATGTAAATAATAAACAAAAAACCTAGAAAAACTAAAACTTTTCCGCTTTTATCCTTGTTAAAAAAAAATCCGATCTGACCCTAACCCGTTTTGACCAAACCAAAACAACCCTTTTTTAATTGACCCGTTCCAACCCTAATTCGTTTCGACCCATAACCCGTTCAACCCAACCCATTTGACACCCTTACCATGAATAATAATTAACAACACTGTTAACACAAATCAAGACTAATATAAACCATCTAACATTGCAATTGCTAATTAACTAGAAATAATACATAACAAAGCATACAAGTTTGTAAAAACTGGTAAAGCACCAATCTTGATGAGAAATAAGTAATTGGAACTTACGATTGTTGGTGTACCATGAACCTGCGTGAGATGCTCGCCTGATCGTCTCCATCGAAACCAATTGTAAAATCACTAATAAAGTGCAACTGATCGACACACGTTGCTTGATTCCGGGTGTGAGGCTGACTTTGACTCAACCAATTATTATTTTATAGTTTTATGCAGCTTTTGACGTACAATTACAAATGACCGGATAACCAACAGTTTACCAAACAAAAATTCATATCCGTGTCCGTCCATTAATAAATTGAGTTTGTTCGTATTCGTCCGTTAATATTGTAAACAAACATTAACAGACAATAATTGCTTTTAAAGATACAAACAACTGGTTTTTCTACTCGGCGCGTTGCGCCGAGGCAGCTGGCAAACCCTTGCGTTGAAACCTGAGTGTTGGTATAGCCCGAGCTTTACGACGATGAGTCAACACAAATTCGGTCAGTACCGGCTGCGTTCGTTACAATAGAGACACAATTGGTAAAATTTAAGGATTAAAACTCTAAAAATTAATTCGTCGAATTAACATATAAAAACATTAATATATAAGAAAACAAAATATTTAAGACGATGTTTATATGGTTGGCAAACCCGGTCGGTGGTAAAACCCAAGCGTTGTTAGTCCTGGGCATTGAGACGATAACCAGACATGAATTCGACCGGTTATGATTATGTATCTTACGGTACCGGAACTAAAACACGAATTTCATGTTTCAAATTAATGACAAAAGACATATTTCATGTTTCAAATTCTATTCACGTTACGTCCTTTAGTACTAACCCAGTTAAATTTTTTCGTTAAATATGATCATGTGCAAAGCATATGAGGGTAAATTCGTCTTTTATTCTTCAAGGATATTAGTGTAGATAACTTAAACTATATAAGGTCAAAATGAAAATATTTAATAACAAATTCTCTCTCTCTCTCTCTCTTCTCTAACTTGCAAATATTTCTCTCTCTGTACACATCACCATCACCATCACCATCACCATCACCATCACCATCACCAACCACCGTCACCATTTCCGGCCTTCATTCTTTGAAACTGGGAGTACTTGAAGAAAATAGGCATAAAAGAACAAAAACTCCCGTCAATCATCACAAAATGTTTAACAACCTTATCCACAAAACATGAAGTTGCATCTGCCATAACTAAGTTTCCACACATATTGACCGACGGTGGTTAAAAAGGGAGGCGGCCGGCGGTGGTTACATAGGGAGCCGGAGCCGGATGTGATTACATATGGTCACCGGCCATATATGTAACGCCAAAACAGAGATGGGTGGATTAGGGCTAAAGTTAGGGTTTTTGATTTTGTAAATATGATGAGTATTGTGGATTTAGGGTTTCTAATTTGTGGGATTTGCAGATGGATGCGGCCGGCAGTGGGTTGTGGGTGGAGGCGGCCGGCGGTGGGTTGTGGGTGGAGGCGACAGCGGATGTTGGGCGGCTGTTTTGGATAGATAGGGGGAGGGAGGGAGAGAGATAAGAGAGAGAAAGAGTATATATATAGAGAGAGAGAGAGAAAGAAAGAAGATGGATGAAATATCATTAGTTTTTTTAATAAATGTAAAATTACTAAACTACCCTCATGTGCCTTGCACATGACTGGATTTAACGAGAAAATTTAACTGGGTTATGGTCAAAGGACGCAACGTGAAAGAGTTTTTAAGCATAAAAGGATGTTTTGTGTCATTAAGTTTGCTAAAGGACGATTACTGAAAAACCATGAAAACATAAATGACATGTTTTGCCATTTTGCCAAAAGAAAAAAATAAAACTTTAGGTGGACCGACGACCGATTTTTTTGGGGGGGGGGGGTGGGGGTCGGTAGCGTTGTCGGTCATGGGCTTTAAATAAGGCCGCGAGTTTGCGCGAACTTGATTGGTTTCTTTCCGATTTGTTAGAGTACCGGAACTAAAACAAAAACTAAATTTTAAAGAATTATTTAGGTTCGACCTGCCAACACGACCCGTTTAATAGCCCTAGTTTGGATTTCCAAAAATGATTTTTTTTGCTGTTTATCCCTCCACATGTCATGAAATAAGCAAAAAAACTCAACATAATTTTACTAATCATAAAAAGTATGGTTATTTTGTTTTTTTTATCTTAGCTTTCTAATCTATTTCTATTTCCATTAGTAATAATAACCCAAATCTCCCAACATAAAAGGATCTCCTTTTATTTGTTTACCAAACATAGGAAAACCAAACCAGACACAGAATCACAAACACACAAAACAAAAAAAACAAAACTTGTGACAAAAGACAACAAAAGAGACATCACAAATCTTGAATATTGTTTAAAGGATTACAAGTCATGACCATTTAATCTTTATGTTCATCATCATATATCTATCTATGTTGATATCATGTTTTGTTTCATTGAATTCATGTCAATAACATTCATGATCAAGTTATAAAATTTGAACATGAAGGCATGGGAAGCAACGATTCGAAAAACACAAGCTGCCAAGAAACAAGCCAGCAACATATTCGGGTCAGCCCACGTGGCGCATGTAGACGATGAAGAAGCCGAACATGACGAGATTCTTGCGCCCGCCGGTGAGGTCTACCATGCAGAAAGATACCTATCGAACGGTGACTACTACACGGGCCACTGGTGCGACAATTTCCCACACGGGTTTGGTAAATATTGGTGGACCGACGGGTGCATATATGTCGGTGACTGGTTTAAAGGCAAGACCATGGGCCGGGGCACATTTAGTTGGCCCACGGGGGCCGCTTATGAAGGCGAGTTCAAAAGTGGTTATATGGATGGTGAGGGCACGTATACGGGCCCCACGGGTGACACGTATAGAGGTCAATGGGTTATGAATTTGAAACATGGGTATGGGGTTAAAGAATATACGAATGGTGACGTGTACGATGGTGATTGGTGTAGAGGGTTACAAGAAGGTAATGGTGAGTATTTGTGGAAAGATGGTAGTTGTTATGTTGGTGAGTGGGGGAATGGGGTAATGTTTGGGAAGGGTAAAATGGTCTTTTGTGATGGGAGTGTTTATGAGGGCGAATGGGATGAAGGGTTACCGAAAGGAAACGGGTCGTTTAAGTTTTCAGACGGGTGTGAATATACCGGCGTATGGAGTAAAGATTCTACCGAACAAGATCTTGCATTTTCGTCGTGTGGCGAATGTGGTGGCGTTAAACATGTCGCGCAACAAGTTTATGAGGTTTATCTTAAAGATAGTGTGATTTCACCTCAAGATAAAGTTCCCATTATGCCCTTGCAAAAGAAACTCGCAGTGTGGAGATCGTCGAAAGTAAGTGAACCGACGTCTGTTCGGCCTAGACGAATGTCGGTTGATGGGAGATTAGATGGGAATATTGATGATGAGTTTAGTAAAATGAAAATTTTGGATGATAATATTGATGATGCATCATTTGAAGAGAGTCCAATGAGGGTTCCACCAGTTGTCAAGAAACAAGGTGAAACAATATCAAAAGGGCATAAGAATTATGAACTTATGCTTAATTTGCAATTGGGTATCAGGTTATAACTCCAAGTTTCAATCTTTTTTAATTTGGACTCACTTACGCTTTTCGTCTTTTAGGTATACAACAAATTTCAGGTTTCTGTCCTTAAAGTAAGGAAACAAACTAAACTGTCCTTTATGTTCAAATTTGTTTATACGTTTCGTGCTTTCCACTAAACGTCCGTTAGTGGAAATGATGAAATTTGTAAACAAATTTGCACACAGAAGACAATTATGTTATTTTCTTAGTTTAAGGACGAAACCTTAAACTTGCTATATACGGATATACCTAAAGAACGAAAAGTGTAATTTAATATTTTCTTCTTTGAAATTTGTAATAAAGTGTTGTTCTTTGTAGGCATTCGGTAGGAAGGCCGGGCCCAGTGCCATCTTTAGATTTAAAGCCTTCGGCTTTTAACCCGAAAGAAAAGGTTTGGACAAGATTCCCACCAGAGGGATCCAAATATACACCTCCACATCAATCTTGTGAATTTAGATGGAAAGATTACTGCCCCTTAGTTTTCAGGTAATACATTTTGACTAATGTTGACCCGTTATGTTTTATCTCAAACGGGTCAAACAAGTCTAACATGCTGAAAATCAACCAAGGATTGATATTATTATTATTAGTATATTAATATGGTATATATACATGTAATCAACACATTCATTAATTATATAAAATGAACAAAAATATACTTTCTGATCAGTTTTCTTGTTAACGTGTTGACATGGATCTTAAACAGGTAAACGGGTCGAATGAATGAAGCATGTTGAAAGTCAGCTAAAGTCTGTTTTTATAAAATGTGACCTTCTAATTCGTATGATTTAGATAATTTTGCGATAATATTGTTTATATACACAAATCGACACATTCTTTGTTTATAATAAAATGGACAAAAATGTACATTTTGATTCGTTTTCTTGTTAACGGGTTGACTTGGATCTCAAACGGGTAATCTGTTATTGGGTCAAACGAATGATGGATCAAACATGTTGGAATTCACATAAAGTCTAGTTAATGAATATAAAGATTTAGAATATGTGTAATCAACATATTCTTTGTTTATACAAAAATGGACTAAAAATGTACATTCTGGCCCATTTTCTTATTAACGGGTAGACTTGGATTAAAAATGTACATTCTGACAGATTTAATATGTCAACTCTAGTTAACACTCTTTATTAAATTAGACATAAAGTGTTGCATGAAATTTATGACACATTTCAATTTTTATTTTATTTTGTAAAAACACATAATGGTTTGACAAACATGTAAAACACAGGACATTAAGGATGCTATTCAACGTTGATGCAGCCGATTATATGTTGTCGATATGTGGAAACGACGCCCTTCGTGAGCTATCATCTCCTGGTAAAAGCGGAAGCTTTTTTTACTTGACACACGACGATCGTTACATGATTAAAACGATTAAAAAGACCGAAGTCAAAGTGAGATTCAAATGCTAGTTATATTTCTAATCTTTAGTTAAACTTTGTTTCATATATTAATGGTTGATGATTTTAGGCTATACTAAGGATGTTGTCTGCATACTACAACCATTTTCGGTCTTTTGAGCATACGCTGCTCACAAAGTTTTACGGGCTGCATTGTGTGAAGCTTACGGGTGCTGCACAAAAGAAGGTTTGACCCGTTTACTTATGAGTGGGTTGAGTTGGGTTGTGTTTTATCTGGGTCAAATTGGTCAAATGAAAAGAGTTTAGCTGAAAGGGGAACGGGGGGTCGGTTTAAACAACTTATGAAACGAGCTGAGCATGTGCTCGACTCGAGCTTGAGCTTGGCTTGTGAGTAGTGTCTCAAGCTAGAGCTTGGCTTCTTTATTATTTATTAACTAAATTAGTTATAACTTATTCACAATGACGTAATATATATTATTTAGTTATTTCATAAATATATATTATTGCATAAATATATATTATTTTTAGCTATTTCTATTAATGCATCTTTTTAAAATTTATTTTAGGTACGATTTATTATAATGGGGAATCTTTTCTGCACGGATTACGCAATTCAAAGACGATTCGACTTAAAAGGGTCTTCACTCGGCCGACTCACGGATAAGCCCGAATCCGAAATTCAACCTACCACCATACTTAAAGATCTTGATCTTAAATTCATGTTTAGATTGGACAAAAAATGGATTGAAGAATTTAGAAGGTAAAATTTGAAAAATTATTATCATAATAATAAGTAATATGTTATCATGATAATAATATCTTTTTGTCTAATTTATAAGGTTACATAACATGACACGACACGACACAAAAAC
Organism: Bidens hawaiensis; assembly: GCF_021521415.1. NCBI lineage: Eukaryota > Viridiplantae > Streptophyta > Magnoliopsida > Asterales > Asteraceae > Bidens > Bidens hawaiensis. The sequence goes on along the minus strand of NW_027497342.1, from coordinate 73,973 downwards.
AATCAGGTTTTGGGCTGATATATCATATATCTAGGTTGACATGTTTATTTAAACGGGTTGTGTTATGGATGTCCTGTTTAACCTGTTTAGTTAAACATGTCGACCCACTTAACCCGTTTACAACTTGCTTTTTACCCGCTAACACGTTTGACACGTGATACATAGGTAAAAAGAGTCGTGTTTGGGTTGATGTTTTGGACACAAATAAAAATATGGGTTGTGTCTAGGTTGAATAATTCAACCCGTCAACGCGACAGATAATTTTAATAATATTTTTTTAAAATTTTTCAGGCAAATCGACCGGGATTGTGATTTTCTTGAGCAGGAGAGAATCATGGATTACAGTCTCTTGGTTGGTCTTTATTTTAAAGACACAAATGTTGGTGAATTAGGCACTTCAATTGGTAAATAATTCGATTGCTTTGTATAAATATGAATTAAAACCTCCATTATTTACTATCTTTTTTGTTTGCAGATGATGGTGGGGCAGATATTCCTCCAGATCATGCTTCAGACCCTGGAGGGTATTATTGCCATTCTTATAATCAACTATGGGCTGGTCAAATGGGTTGGGTAATGGGTTGAGGCCATGAGGGTTGAGTAATGGGTCAAGATGTGTTGAGGCCAAACGGGTTGGGTAATGGGTCAAAATGAGTTTAGGTAAAACGAGTCCAGGTCAAAATGAGTTTAGCTTAAACAGGTTCAGATCAAAATGAGTTGAGGCCTGACAAGTCCAGGTCAAAACGGGCTAGGGAATGGGTTAAAGTGAGTTTAGGCCAAACGGGTCCAGGTCAAAATGGGTTCAGGGTCAAAAGTCAAAACGGGTTGAGTAATTGTTCAAAATGGATTGAGGCCAAATGAGGTTAGGTCAAAACATGTTGAGGCAAAATGGGTCCATGTCAAAACAGGTTGAGTAATGGGTCAAAATGAGTTAAGGCCAATGATTCCGGGTCAAAATGTGTTTAGACCAAATGGGTCCAGGTCAAAACAGTCAAGTAACGGGTCAATGGGTATAGACCAAATGGTTGCATATCAAGATGGGTTTAGACCAAATGAGTTGACGCCAACGGGTGCACAGTCAAAATAGATTGAAGCCAAACAGGTCTATGTTAAAATGGGTTGATGCCAGATGGGTCCAGTCAAAATGGGTCATATAATGGGTCAAATTGAGTTGCCGCTAAACGGGTCCGGGTCAGGTCAAAATGGGATAAGATCAAAAGGGTAAAACTATCCAAAAAAAATTATTCATTGTTTACAAATGGGTTAAAACCGCCACCTCTACATGTCACTAACTTTAATTGTATATGTTTTTATGTGAGATGTTATTTTTATACATGCTACAATTACAGGTCAAAACTGGGAATCAACATGCATGCGCGAGTCGAAAGGATGGAAAGAAAAATAGAAACGGAATTACTTGGGGAACCAACAGGCGTATGTTATGATGTTGTACTGTTTTTTGGCATCATAGACATACTTCAAGATTATGACATTACCAAAAAACTCGAGCACGCTTACAAATCATTCCAATACGACCCTACGTCAATATCTGCAGTCGATCCTCGACAATATTCTAGACGGTTTCGTGATTTCATACTCAAAGTATTCATAGAAGACGCTTAGAGAAAGAAAATTATGGTGGTTATATGTTAAAAGAATGTAATTATTTCGTTGTTATTGTTTCATAATTGTATCAATATGTTTGTTGATTGTTGTGGAGCCTTGGTTTGTATAAGGGTCCTGTTTTGTTTTGAAAGTGTATTGATGTTTCTTGATCATGATTGTATGATGTTTCTTGGTGGATGCATGTATTTTAGGTGTGTAAATTGTGTTGGGTTGGCTAGTTGAATTGTTCAACCTAAACACATACCTTTTAACTTAAACTGGTTAACAAGAACACAACTTGTTTATTAAACAATTTATATACCCACAACCTTTTGGTTAAAAGTCATACATCTTTGCCACTAAACCAAACTAGTAGTTGTGTAATTAAGTTTAAACATTATATGTACATATTGTTTTTCATAAAATATATATATATATAAGTTTTCTAAAAAAAAGACGGGCCTATCGGGGAGTTGGGCCGGGGGCCCGTCGACCATCCGACCCTCCCTTGGAACCGGCCCTGTATTCGCATCATGTTAACTTAATGTTGAACAGTGAATGTTTTGCTCATTTACTCGTTTTTTATTATCAAATGTTTTAGATTATTTTCATTTAATTTAAGAAAATTGGATTTCATTATTCTCATCCTTTTAAGGTTGACTGAACATGGGGTAATAAATAGGTTGGGTTGAGTCAAACGAGTCATAGGTTGAAACGGGTCGTAGGTTTAAACGAGTTAGGGCCGGAATGAGTTAGGGTCAGAATGAGTCAATTAAAAAAAGGTTGTATTGGTTTGGGTCGGAGCGGGTCATAATGAGTTTTGATTTATGATTTTTTTGACATATTTAGTTAAAATAGTTGACCCATATAATTTTCAAATCAACCCAAATTGACCAATTTGAAATGCTTTGGGTCAAGATTGTCATTGTGTCTAAACCTCAGTTCATAAATTGTTGCCACTGGTCCTACCTTTCACGCTATTTTTTCATTGGACCCCCTTTTTGAAATACAAATTGATGTTTTAGAGCTTCTGATTAAAAGGAATATAACTTGATTGATATAAAACTTATTTCGAAACGGTGCTATAAACGGCATTTCTTTTGTTAATTGAAAGTTGAAACACCTGAATTGAAGCACAATATTGTTGTTATCCTAACCGGTGTTAGGGTTGTAATTTGATCAAGTTTCCATATTGCTCACTTAATTCCTTTTATATTTATACACCCGTTCGGCAAAATAGCACATTTATCTTTTTATACATTCTTCTCATGATGCTTTTAATTTTATACCGTGGCAAAACTGAAACTTTTTTAGTCTAGAGCTATCATAAGGTTCTTTTCTCTAAATAGACGGTCCACTCATCCCCCCCTCCCAAATATCACAAATTATATAAAGATCCAACAAATTCTCATGACCGGGTCAACATACCTTCTTAACGTTGTGTTCCCGAGCTTCATTTAAAAAGGGAAAGGAAAGACATGAATGGAAAATTAGAAATCTCAGTTTCTCTCATGCTTTTATGTAGTATAAAAATAACAAGGTTTATTGGATTTCAATAATCTCTATTGAATAACTAGTAAAAGTGCCCGCGCGTTACGGCGGGGGCGCGGCGAGCATTTAATCGGGCTTGATTAGTGTCGTGGGTCGTGTAAATGAATAAATGTTTAATATAGTTGAATAGGAAACGAAAGTATTCTGATTAGAGTATGATTTAACGACTAAACTTTGAAAAAGGTATAAGTCTATGACGTTTTAAAATGAGTGAGTTGGATTGGGTGTGACAGCTGATGTTAGATTGAATTTGGTTGTGTATTATCAAGCAACCCATTCTTGGTTTTAGACAATCTATTATGTCCATCCAAAAATTGTGATAGTATTTTGTATGGTGCGTATGAGTGTGTATCTAGTACTCTAGTACGTTAATTTATTTATTATTGCACCCCTACTTCAAATGTATATAATTTAGTGATTATGAAGTTAACGTTTCGATTATATATACATGATTTGTGTATATGGATACTTTCAAAAATCTAAAAATAGCGAAAGAAGTAATTTTAATAAGACGTTATTCATGCATAACTGGAAAGAATAATTGTATACTACAAGTAATAATAACATGCTATCATAAAGACATGTTTTTGCATTGTGAAATACACCCGAGCGGAGGTGTTATGGTTGGCTCATACCAACAACATTAAAAGCAATGAAACTCAGTTGTAGTGACATCAGCAAGCATCGCAATAGCTCATTTAGTTACAATACTCTTCGCTTCAGTTGTACAGGGTCGGCCCAATCATTTTGGGGCGTAAAGCGAAGTAAATATTTAAAATAACATGCAATCATGTGAAATCAATGAATGGAAAACATAAAATCCTCAAGATAAAAGTAATTCTGCAATATTTGTCTGAAATTTCCATCATGATCAAATGTGATGGTGGTAAATTGTGTAGGCCTCAAAATGTTCACCAAATAATAAGACATAATAGTGTATAAAGTTAACTTTTTTCAGAAGTTGTTTTTAGTTGAATGTGACATGTAAATGTAAGTATGCAAGACGTAGATATGTATAGGAATATAGGCTTACTCTGATTAAGCTGAACCAACTTCAAGTGAATTCCCGGCTATTACTTTTCCTACAACATCTATATAAGGAGCACATCATTTTATTTATTAGATGTATGCATGTTTATGTAGTGTGTCTCTGTGCGAGCATGTTTTCCAAACTTCATTTATGTAAGCGTATCAACAATTGGTTGAGGTTTCTTCTTTCGTGGGTAAGCTCAATAATAGAATAAACTGACGGATTTAACTTAAACCCCTTTGGTATGTCGCAATTGAATGGTATGAGTTTCGTTTGCTCACTGAAATTGTTCATGCTTTGGAATGTCCTGATATTTAAATTATCGACATGAACCTTCTAGAACACAAAACATGTTTTGGAGGATTATTTCTATAGTATAAGTGGACTCATTGTTGGGGGATCACGGAGACGATTTTTTTCTCTATAACGTTAGATCGTTTGTTAATGTGTTATATTATATTAAAGAGAAAATAATTAAGGAAAACACACTTTCGTTTTGATCAACAAGGATTATATAAAAATTATTTTTACTGTCGACATAGGCCATAAAGTTTACCCAAACAAATGTTACAATATACCCTATTTCACATTGCGTTAGAGACGATAAATCGTCAACTGTGTAGTATGACTCCATTTTCGATTAGGCGGTGTGAAATTAAAATAACATGTTAGGGTTGTCCAAAAAGTACTATATAAATAATTTGGAATCGTACGTGATTAAAATCCATGTAACCAACTATATTATTTAGATACAAAAGAAAGCAGTGTGCTAACGCTTTGGGCAATCACAAGTTGTTTAACCCAAACTGTTAATATATTGGATTATTAAGTTACAAATTACAAGGTGGATGGTTAAAATAAAGCGTATGATAAAACTACGAATTCCAATGCCATATGATAAAATTCATAAAATAAACGATAAACTTACAAATTCTCAATATTTTTCGATAAAGAAGTAGTATCGCAAACTATTTGCCTAATCAGAAGCCGTGTAACCCAAATTATTGATCAATTTAATGACAAAGTTATAAATTCTAATTTCGGATTGTTAAAATAAATTGGATGATAAAGCTACCAATTCCAGTGTTGTTTGATAAAGTTCATAAAAAAGACGATATAGTTACAAGTTCTAAGTTTACATGATTAAAATAAAAGGGGTGATAGAGCTACAAATTTTAAGTTTGTCCGAAATTAAATCTTCATGGGATTGCTAGAGTCTCGGTATAAACAATGGCTTGTTATCCTTGATTGTACAACAAAGGATAATACGATTTGTCGACATTCTCAGTTGTGTCTATCTCTTTAGAAAATCCATCACTTGAGATAGCCGTAAACTTGCAGGTTGAGATGATGTATGTTATGGTTAAACCTAATAGTACAGGCTTCATTGGGGAATACCCATGCTTTTGTTCAGGCTTGAGTTGCCATCTTCCACAAATCTACGTTCCAAAACGGGAAACCATGAGTAACAAATGTGTGGGGGTCTTTTGAATGATAGCTAGATGTCCATCCAAGGGTTTTTTTGGAATTTTTGGGAAGGTTGTGTTAATGAATTTCCTTGTGTGAGTATCAAAAGCCAACAACAAAAAACGTCGCCCTAAACCTGTGGGGTTACAAACAAAACAAAGAACTTCGTTATTGAATGTTCCGCATTACCATTTATGGTCCTTCGTTCTTAGTTGATATTCATTTAGGGTTCCAACTATTTTCCAGACATGTGGTTCTAGTGTGTACTATGGTGATAAATTTTTAAGACATTGGTGTACCTCATCACCCATTCCATATTCTTTTATAATGGTTTCTAGTTAACCTGTTGTTATAAACATGAATTTAGACCACAAATAAGTTCACAAAACTCTCATTCGATCCCACCAGTAAAAAGTTTCACTATTTCAAAATAAACTTCATCTCAGTTTGTATTGTATTTCATAATAGGTGGGTATTTTGGTTGTCAAGGAGCGGTGTTTTCATAATTAACTCCACCGTGAAACAAAGAAACCAATATGTGAAATAATAATAATAATAATAATAATAATAATGATAGGACAAGTATTATCTTGAATTCGTAGTCGGTAGAAGTTAATGCCACACACCATATAATTCATTTCTTGTTTATGATACACTCCAATACTAAAATTTATTAAAAATAAATATGAGAATTATGAAAGTAATTTGTAACAATTTATTTATACATGTCCAGCATATAAGAATGCAGGAGCTTTTGCAGAAGTACCATTGGTGCTCACTTCAATTCACGCAAATGACCATAATATCACATTGCATGGTTATGCTTCATAGCTCCCCTTTGATTTAAGCTAACCGAAACACTTCATCCAATCAAACACTCAGCCGACACATTATTCAATTTGCAGAAATTTTGGTCATAAAAGGGAAATAAACAAACCAGAAAGGAACATGTTAGTTATATCGAAGAGATGGAGGTATGTAGTTTCAGCTTAACATATTCATATTTCAAATATCTAATTATTATTTTGGTGCATATGATCATCTAATTACCAAAGATGTATTATTTTTTTGGTTCAGTTTTGTTTTTTGTATTTTTATCTACAATTTTATAAAAGGAATGTAAAATTTAAGAAAACTTACCAAACCAAATGGACTAAGTAGTCGGCACAACAATTTCTCCATAGCTTCAAACTTCAAAGAAAATAGTGATAATCGATTATAAGTCAATATTGCACACTAAAGATGTTAACTATACTATATACCATCGATGTTATTAGATGTCAATTTTCGACATCTCAATTAACCCTAATAAACAAAAACAAACCTCAAAGGATTTAGCTAGACTAATCACACCACATAAATAGTAAGAGAAGAATTAAAAAAAAGGATTACGATTTAGTTACCTAGTGTGTTATTCGCAAAAGCACAATAGCTTCGGGCCCATGGATGTCAACACTCCACATCTCAATTAACCAAAGTACAAAAACAAACCTGAAAAAGATCAATTAAATTGGATTTATCTTGATCAATAACGTACATGTTTAAAGCAATAACCGGAAAACAAAGGAGAGCACACGCTTCACAGCGGGTGTGAGATATGACCACACTATTGTTGGTTATAATAATTTAAAGTGCTACAGTTCTCATCAATGTTGCATGATTAAGTAGTTATCAAGTAGATATATAATATGTTGGATTCAAATTTGTTGTGTATATGCCCGCCAACCCATTCCCGGTTTTAAACATATTATTCTGACCCTCGAAAATAGCCGTAGTAGTTTGTATGGCACGCGTGAGTGTATGTTTAGTACGCTAATTCATCCATTTTTGGCCCCTATGTCAATTGTATATGATTCAGTCGGTATAAAGTTGACGGCTTGATTACATATGTACACAAATTGTGTATATGAAAAGAGATCTATGAATGACGAAAAAAACGTAATTTGACTAAAACGCTAATAAGCTTAAACGCAAAAAAAATGTAAAATATGATTAATAATAATATCTTATCATAAAGACGTGTATTGCATTGTATAATATTTGTTAAAATAAACAGAAAACACAAAAAAGGTACAAGTTTTTGCACACACATGCAACAAATTTCAAAAGTTGTCTTCCAAGCTTACGAACAGGATCAATCAGATGCAAACTGTAATGTTTGGAAAAAAAAATCATATAAACTTTGATTACACTTCTCAAAAACATGGTGACGATGACATGGCATCATTCGTATTGCTAAATTAATAATATGATTATATCATAAACAACCAAAGTCCGTAATCACTTACAATACATGTTTATGAAGGGATAACATGATTCAAAGGTATCTAAATTCTACCAATCTCAGGGTTGCCAACATATTTATGAAAATCTTACCAAGACCCCTCTTTGAATATTTTTGAATCATGCACCGTGTGTGTCCCCACCTGCAGCTGTTAGATTGAAGGGGGGGTTAATAATATAACGAAGTCAGTGTAATCAAATGTTTGTATATATGGTAGTTATAGCCCAGTCAATATCGTTTATTGTACAGGAGAAATTACCTTCTATATTTTTGCATTGCTCTCTTTGTATATATTCTTGTAGTTTTTTTCAATACGGTCGTCTTTTGATATTATCAATTCCTCTTTCTTAAAATATTATACAATTGGTATTATTTATCCTTTAAAAGATTGCTCGACGCACTAATAATAACACTAAGACTCTAACTCTCTAAGAGCACGTGCAGTCAGCACTACAATAGATGCGCTACATACAACGTTAGTTGAATCTGCAGTCGCTTTTCCAAAATCCACTCTTAAGTACAGCTGCATCATTATGCTTAGTTGCTTGTATAAGTTCTACAATTTCATATTATATGTTTTGAAGCAAAACAACAAATGTATAGCAAGCAAACAGTTTTATAACCAACTCAATGAAAGTAGGCCAATCACTTTTATCCGAAACTCGGAGCCTGAAACCTGACCCAATAAAACTCGAACCTTGGAACCCGAAAAACACCAACCTGAACCCATACTATAGTAATTTGGGTCGATTCCTGGGTATAAGTTATGGGGTTCGGGTCAACCCAAATAAACATTTTGTTTAAAACATGATATTTTCTAATGATCTAGTGTGTAATGTATTAATAGGCTATATGCATTATATTGGGCAATTAACATGAAAATGGTATTACTGAGTTAATCACCATTTTTTTCTTGTTGCCGTCTCTTATTATGAGAAAGCTCCAATCCAATGGTTTATAGTCTATATATGCCTATCGTTTGCCCACAATTGAATTTGTTCTATCTAACGGTTTGTATACTTTATATGAATAGTTTGCCCATGATTTTAGCATATAGCTTTTTAATTTTTAATTTTTTTTCTAAGATACTCGAAACCTGAAAAACCTTAACCAAAAAACCAAACCCAAGTAAACTGTAGTTTTGGGTCGAGTTTTTGTTATAGATTTAAAACATTGAAACCCGAATAAACCAACCCGGGCTAAAAGTGCATAAGATAATTTGTAAATTAATTAATACAAAATCACTAAAAAATATTTTTCAGATTGCAGGCCTTTCATCAGCCCGGCAAGAAGTGTGATCTAGAAAATGAAGGATTAATGTTGCCTTCATTAATCATGATCTTAGCAACAACAACCATGTCACATGCATGCACTACAAATACATTATCCATTATTGTTAGATTAATAAACAATTTGGGTAATACAAGAATGATAAATAAAGTCTAATTTATTAGAATAAAATAAATCAAAACTCAAGTCTCATCTGTTTCAAGCCCCTATTCGCAATGATAAGAAGGTAATCATTCATCTTGTTCTACAATGTATAAGCTTAATGCCCATTACTCGATTTCAAAATTTCAAAAGTTGAGGGTATACAAATGCATATCAAACCAATAATAAAAAACATGTACTGATTGTATTTTTATACCGAATGTTAATTAATGATCGAGTCGTGCTAGTGAATCACCTCGCTAGGGGACTTAACAGACTTGAGTTGAACCACAATCACCTCTTAAGGCATTGAACGGATATTATGATCAAGTTAACCACAAATGGTTTCCTTTATATTGATACCAAAAATAGAAGTATTCTATAGATTTTAAATTGACCAAAACTAATTACATAACCATGATGAACCATCTTTCATTGCCTCAAATAGAGCAAACATAAATCTTTGTAAAATCTGATCACAAGAAATGAAAGAATTTACATTCTGCAAAAAGTCTACAATGTATAGCAACTGATGAAATATATATACAGTCTAAGTTATAAGAAATAAACTTGCTAAAATTAAATAGCACTTAATTATCGTTACATATCCTCAAGCTTATGAGATAAGACATACACAACTACTCGCAGAAACCAAAATCCAATTAAAAGAATGATATAGATAATTTGTCTAAAAATAATTTGCTTCTTTTACATCCAAGCAAAGCAAGACCCCACTATCATATGTTGTCTTCATGTTGCTACACCTGCACATACTGAAGTGTAACCTTCCGCAATTGGAATCAAAATTTCACCAGAAAATGCATCAGCAGAAGTGGGTTATGTGACATTCAGCATTACAAGATACTCCCAAACACCCTAGTTCAGATCCATTCTTGGTACATGATTATGAACATATGGATCATTATAAGGTATACTTCCATGAGAAGCAGGCAAGCCGTATTTGTATGAACTCATGTTCACTGACTAATATGTGCACTCTTGGATACAAATAAACCATAATAATAAGCATTATTATCAAATAAGTGCACAAGTTTTGCAACAAGACATGTAATGAATAATGAAACAACCCGACCATACATGTTAACAACATATTCAGCAACTATAAATAATTTTTTTATTAAAAAAATGCATGCTTTTTGATTTATAATAATGATTTTGTTATCCCCCGTTAATTTAAGTCAACATATGGCTTCTAGAAATTACTAATGTAAATGAAAATACTGTTTACAAAAAATAAAACATGGAAAAATATATTTAAAATAAGATTACTTTTTTCTACAAATATAATAATAGTCTTCTTAAAGTACAAATTGATTTAAAAAAGGAACCCGATTTTATTGAAATTATGAATTTAGATTAAAATTAATATAAACGGTATTCTCCTTGTGAATATTTTTCATTAAGTAAAATACAATACTTCAAAAAAAATATATAGTTAATTACAATACCAAATAATCATTTTTGTTATTTGGTACTTTTCAATGTTTTTATGCTTATTTTATAATAATATTTTATATAGCTATCATTTTTGAAAATTTATTTCTCTATTGCAACGCCTTATATTCATTATGAAGCTTGGTCTTATAGTTTTCTAATTCAAATGTAATATTATTTCTATTACTATTCTCTATCTTCAAACAGTAAGAAATTTTTATTAATAGCAAACCGAATACACACAAACATATTAAAATAATCACATACTTTTTTTTTCTCTTGGCAAAATTTTCTTCATCCCATCTAATATCCCTTTTATAAACGAATATCTAACAAAAAGTGTTGATCAAAGTTACAACTAATTAAAGGAGTACAAGGAAATGAAATAAACCACTAAATGGGGCTGAGGACTCTTGTTCAACATGGGTAACTTAAATTAGATTTTGGTTCTCCTTAGAGAATCCGCCTGTTTCCAGTGTACAACAACCACGACAGTTTGTTTGTCGAGGAGGACCGAACACCCGAATTGGAACTTGAAACTTCAAATAAAGAATTAGAAACAGAAGCATGACAAGCTTCACAAGTGTTTGTATTTTGTTGTAAGTTGATGATCTTGGACGCATCCGTCCAAACAAGACTTCTTTTGTTTATATAGTGGATGAGAGGCTTTTGAGTTGGATACAAGAATTAAGAACGAAATAAATAGTTATTAAACGTCTTTAGTGTCATTATTAGTTTAATCAATTCTAATAACAACTCCTGACCTTTCATATACTGCATTTAGTGAAGATGCTACATTTAGTGAACAAACTCAACAATCACAAAACTTCTTAATTGAATGAATTATTATTATATTAATAACTGATAATAATATATAATATAGATAAAGGAGATATAAGCCACAAAGAATAGAACAGTAAATAGACAAAACATGACGTTTTATAAGCTTGTACAATAAGTTTGAAGAACGAAACAATGTAATGGCAGATTACTTTTTATGCCCTATTATGAAATGACTCTTTTGCCCTTGTCATGTAATTGTGAAATTACCTCCATTGCCCATCACTCCTCCTTTATATATAATATAGATATTAACCGATAATAATCCCTATTCATTTTATCGTCACCGACGGTCCCAAATTTAAAAAAAGGGCCCCCAGTGGTCCCTCGTTAAAAAAAACTTAACAACGCTATACTTTTTTTCCGAATATAAAACTAATGTTTCAGGGCTTTTGATCAGAAGGAGTGTATGAGTCGGTTGATGTGAAACTTCTTCGAAACAGTGTTCCATAACGACGAAACTATGTTTCAATTCGGGCTTGTGAACTTATTATAAGAGAAATCAAGCCGTTTGGATCACCGTTTCGAGCTAAGTTTTACATTAATTGACTCGTATCCTCATTCCGATAATAAAATGAATAAGGATTTAGGACCGCTGATGATAATAACATGAATAAGGATTATTATATGCTAGTACCATTAAATTGAAATTAATAATTGGCAAAACTAAAAGCTTGGAGAACCTTACGCATGTTATCGCTTGTACAAGGAGGCAATATGAAACTTCCGTTGACATATAAAATCCAAAACAAAAGAAAAATTAGGGTTTTATTATTATTATTATTATCCATCCAGTCGTCATCACTCAGCAGCACCCCTCATTTCACGCAAAGGTAAATCCAATCAGTTATCAATCTCATCTCTTCCTTCAATTAATAGTGTTATTATTCTACATAACTTAACGTATCTGATATATTTACACTCATTTCATATTGAATTGAATCTACTTATAACTGTTTTAACTAATTAACGATGCGGAATATGTAATTAGTAATTTACATGAATTAGCTGCGATTTTAAAGCATCTGGAATGAGTTAGTGAATTCATATAAATTATTATTTTGTTATGAACGCTTACGTCATCGCGTTTATGTTAGGTTTGGCTATTATTAACTGATTTAATGAATCTGAGATGTTTACAGTTAGGTTTACATTGAATCTAGTTATGCTTAATAGTTTTAGCTAATTAAAGATGTGGAATATGTAGTTTTATACACTAATTGACATGAATTAGCTGCGATTTCGAAGCCACTGAGTTCATATGTCGTTATTCGTCGCGGTTATGTTGTTGTTGCGTTGTTAGGTTTACTGAAGTGTTCTGTGATGAATCTGAGATGTTTTACAGTCATTTTGCATTGATTCTGTTTATGCATAACAGTTATAGTTAATTAACGATGTGAAATATGAAGTTTTATACACGAATTAGCTTCGAGTTTGTAGCTTCTGAACGCGTTATGTTGTAAACAAGCGTGTTTGTGGCTTACGTCATCGCGTTTGTGTTGATAAGCCTTATGTAATGAATATGAGATATTTACAGTTATTTCACGTTGAATCTAGTTATGTTTATTAGTTTTAGATAATTAACGATGCGGAGTTTGTAGTATGTTACACTAACTGACTTGATATAGCTGAGGTTTTGAAGCATTTGAAATGAGTGAATTCATATAACTTGTTTTGTTATGAGTGTTTACTTCATCGTGTTTATGTTGATGCTGTGTATGTTGGGTTTATTGATTATTAACTGATTTAATGAATCTGAGATGTTTACAGTTATTTTCTCGTTGAGTCTATTATGCGTAACAGTTTTAGCAAATTAACGATGCGGATGTTGTAGTTTGATACACTAATTGGCACGACTTTGCTCCTATCTTGTAGCTATAAAATTCATACAATATTCACTGAAGTTTTCTGTGACTTAGCACTTTTATACTGGTAAATGCATGAAACATTTTGTATTCGGATATGTGCTTATTGATTGCAAATTGATTATCCTTCAATTAGTATACGCTTCGGCGGATGAATCTGAGATTTTTATAGTTTCTTTTCAGCCACTCTAGCTAAGCATAACAGTTTTAGAAAATTAATGACGCGGATTTTTGTAGTTTGTTACGCTAATTGACATGAGTTAGCTGCGATTTTGAAGCTATTGAGTTCATACAACATTGTTTTGTTATGAACGATTGTGTATTTAGCTGTCAATCTCTTTGCGGTTGTGTTTGTATACATTTACATCGTTGTCTTTGTGTTGATAATGGTAGGTTCTTTACATATTTTGTATTCTGAATTTCTGATGTGTTTATGGCAGATGAATGTGGAAAAGTTGCAGAAAATGGCAGGTGCTGTTCGCACCGGTGGAAAGGGTAGTGTGAGAAGGTTTGTTTTTCTTATGATTGCAAGATTTAGATCTGTGTGTGTGTATTTTCCGCTTTTTGTTTAATACTGTATAGTAAATGATATATAAGTGGGATTTTATGTTTATGAACGGTAACTACACACTTTTTGTAAAATAGATGCTGGTTTTATTTAAAACTAAACTTTTATGATGGTTTAGACTGATGACTTTATTTGCAGAAAGAAGAAGGCTGTTCATAAAGCAACGACCACGGATGACAAAAGGCTGCAGAGCACTTTAAAAAGAATAGGAGTTAACGCAATTCCATCAATCGAGGAAGTCAACATTTTTAAGGATGAAACCGTCATCCAGTTTTTGAATCCCAAAGGTGCCAAAAGTATTAGAATCATCTATTTATTTGATCTTTTTCATATTTTGTTGTAAACATCTTTTGATTAACCCTTTTTATGTTTTTCGTTCAGTTCAAGCCTCTATTGGTGCCAACACATGGGTTGTTAGCGGCTCTCCACAAACAAAGAGTATGTTACGAATTCGGTTATTTCTGAAAGATATTTTCATATGTAAATATAATACTCCTGTTTGTAGGCATGTAAACAAACCAAGCGTTTAGTGAATCGTTTGACGTGAAGTTTGCATATGTTTATCTAATAGACAAATGAACATGAACACATGCCTCGTTCGTTCATTTTTGTTTGTCAGCATTTGCTTTTTTAATACTGTATTATGTTCGTTCGTGACATGTTCATTTTCTTAATGAAAGAACAAGAACAAGAACAAGAAAACCCTATTCGTTTAATCAACCGCGTGCATATAAATATATAAAAATTGTTTATTCATTTCCAAATACTTTATAAATATTTTAGAGTTAACTTGTTTAATGGTATTAATAATTTCTTTTGACTTTGTTTCTTATCATGATTTGTTTCAGAATTGCAAGATATTCTCCCAAGCATTCTCAACCAGCTCGGTATGTTCAAAACTTTTGTGTATTTTACATTGAGTTTTGAATTTAATAAAGGGTTGCATCTATCTGCTTACCGGTCGGATAGTTCAAACAAAATGGGTGAAAAGCTGTCTAATGTGCTGTCAGGAGCTCAAGTTAGACAAATGGGTCGGTTTTGGGATAAAACCGAACCAAAAACCGAAAATTCAGTTTTCGAGTTCTTGAAAGTCGTTCCCTTTTTTTTGTCAGTTTGGTTTAGTTCGGGTTGGATCTTTTGGTGTTACCATTTGGGTTTGAAACTTTTAGCAGAAAAAAATTAGCCCAAAATAAAGAATTTGGGCCTTGGTTTTTATTGTTGGTTAATTTTAATACATTTGGGCTTAAATGTTTGGGTTACACTTTTTATTAAAATTTATAACTCAACGTTCAAAATAATAAAAATGAAAATCCATAAATTCGGTTTGGTTCAGCATAAAACCAAACCAGCAGTTTTTGTTTGTGTTTGGTTAATTCAGTTTTTGTTTTTCGGTCTTAGTTCATTTTTTAAATAAAAAGATGTTATTTATTTTAACACAATAGAATTCTAATAATTTTTTATACATAAAACAATCGTTTTGTTTAATTGACTTTACGTTTAACGTCTTGACTTTTACAGGACCTGACAACTTGGATAACTTGAGAAAGTTAGCCGAGCAATTCCAGAAGCAGGCACCGGGTGAAGGCTCTACCGCCACAGCAGCACAAGAAGACGACGATGAAGTCCCGGAACTCGTGGCGGGTGAGACTTTTGAAGCTGCTGCAGAGGAAGGACAGAAATCTTAGGATAATAATGTCATGTTGTGTTGTTGCTCTTTTAGTTGTTATTTTTGCATAAAAGATATTATCTCAAGTTATTGTTGTTTGTTGTTGTTACTTATTATTATTATACTTGCAACTTGTAGGATTGTTGTTTTATGGGTCATGTTTTGTTGTATATTTTTATGTATGACAAATAACTCTTGAGACACTGTCTTATGAGGATTTGAATCGCAAGTGTACAACCAAATAGGTTGTGGGTTTTGGTTATGATTTGTGTGTTAAGTAACTCCGGTTTTGGTTGACTCGAAATTGTATTGAGTTTATAATTTTAAATATTTATTTCATAACTTATAAAGACATTTTTCTAGTTTCAACTTTCAAGTATGTATTTGAAATTATCAAAACTATAGTTGATGTAGTGTTTCATGTAGTGTACATGTGTACCTTATATGGTGTTAGATTCTATTTAAAGATGCCAATCTCTAAATTCTTATTTACGACAAAAAAATAAGTACATAGCGACTGCGGCTATGTTGACTTGTAATTGGACTAAAAGAATTAATCACAACGGCTCGAAAAGGACCGCCTATCCCCTAATGGGTGCGACAAGTATGTCATTGTGTATAGATGTGGATACGTCTAAAACAGTTCAATTACTTCATTTTGGATATATTTCATTTGAAACCGCAAAACAATCCAAATCAAATTCGAAGATGGCAAAACAAAAATGAAAACCAAATTCTAATTTGGTTTGGTTTGGTTTCTGCTTCAAACCGAAAAACCTGAGTTTTAACAAGATGGGTATTCATCTGCTCGAATTTTTGGTTATTCGGGTTCCTTGGTTTTGCAAGGGCTTTGTTCAATGGGCTCTAAAAATTGGAAATCCATACTATAGCCCAATATATAATTCGGGGTTCCTCGGTTTTAACTGGATTGAATTTTCTAGAACTGGACACCGAATTGAAACGGGTTACCTAATTCAGTTTCGGTTTATAGCCAACTATATAATTCTATTCAACTTTAAACGAATTGATACATTCCCCTTTTTAATATAATTAATAATTTGAGGGTAAGTACCATATAGCTATTACCAAACCTATCTTTCATTTATTAATTTGAGGGTAAGTACCATATAGCCATTGAAAAGTAAATCCCACAAGTAGTTGCTTCAAAATCAATCCATATAAAATTATAAACCCTTTGTGTTGATCATACTTTCTTGAAGTTTTCCCATTATATGATGTTGGGTCATGTCAGAAGCGTTTCAACCACAATATCTTGGTTGTTACTTGAAGTTCGTCAAATAACATGGACCATGATAAGTGTTAACTTTGGATTAATATATGCAGTTTACACATTTTGTGTAGGAGTAGCGTACGATGTTTTCTCTAGTCCTTCAAAGGAGAAAAGTATCGTCTGCAAAGATGAACATGGATTAGTCATGTGCAATGACAATGTGGCTCCCATTGTTTTGGTTCATGGCGTTTTTGGATTTGGTGAAGGGGTATATAAGTCGTTTTACCTTTAGAGTAGCCTAATCCACCACTAACAATGCTTATGCTTGTAATTATCTAAAGTAATTTGATCATTATTGTACATATAGAAAATGGGGGGCACGCCATACTTTGGAGGAATTGAAAACATGCATCAAAGGATCTTCAATCCCGACCTCGGTTCTTTATCCAGCCTTTATGATAGGTATTCAAATCGTTCATGAAACCGTACCTAAACAAGTTTTAAAATTTATTAACCAATTCTTGGGGGGCATCACAAACATTTTGGTGATCTAAAGCGAATAAAAAATCCGGCTCTATTCTTCAAAACAAAAAAAAAGTTTATTAACAAAAACTCAGAGGCGACCCAAGTATTTGAAATACTTTCAAGCGAGAGTTTAAGCGAAATTTTCTTTTTCTTAATTAATGTGTAGAATTTGTACTCAATAGCTTCTATCATATTTCAGTCCACATGAATTGGTTAAGGCTTGAGATCTTAATGTCTTAAGCTCGAAACTTGACTCAAGGAGATTCTCCTCACAATAGTGGGTTTTCCCCTTGACGGTGTTCTTGGGTGAGTCAGGTCTGGAGCGTCAAAATCAGTTGGGACGGTTTGACAACCCGTCTCAGAAAAGCTTATCCAGCATGGTTCCAAACTCTATTAAAAAATTATATTTAGCTTCTAGCAAATCTTGATTGTGTAAAATGATTGGAATTTGTAGGGCACGTATATTGTTTTACTACTTAAAAGGAGGACGAGTTGATTACGGTGAAGAACATAGCAAGGTTTATGGCCATTCACAATTTGGACACTTGTATGAGCAAGGTGAAATTCGTCTATATTCTACAATTTTTTTACGATTTTCCTAAATTCTTGGTATCAATACCGGTACCGAAATGTTCGGTTCGGTACCGGTAGTGAAGGCAAAATTCAGAAAACAACGAGATCGAAAACTCGAAACTTGGTATCGATTCGGTACTGGTACCATACCCATTTTGCTCATATCCCTGCTTAATACTATATTAACTAAAATGATAAGTTTTTAACCAATATATAGTCTCATATATATTTTTTTTAACTAAAAGGGTAGTACATTTATGTTTTATAATCAAGGTGATTTGCTAAGAATTAGTCATAAAGTGTGTATAGAAACTAAATATTGTCATAGTTTTAAATAATGGAATAAAAGTTTGTAAAAGAAAGGATAAAACGAAATGTTTTATAAAAGAAAATTGGAAACAAATGTATAAAAAATAAATTTCCACACAACATAAAAGAATTTTTTTTATAAAATTTATATAAAGTTGGTTCATGGGTGGGGCACACTAATTTTATCATCTATCATGTTCATTTTGTGAATTGTGATGCTAAATTGCTATTCAAATATTTTTTGATAAAACCCAATCACGTTTTGTCCACAGTGGACCAGGGCTAATTATATAGTTGATTGCCCACTATTCATAGTGCTCTTTAGATATTAGGGGATTCCCAACTCAAATACTCAATTTCATATATAAAATGCAGAAGAAAAAAAAATCTGATGAAAAATGGTGAGTTTTTGTCAATCTGAAAAGAAAAACCCAATTATGGGGCGACAATATTCCCATTAAAGAAACTTTTTTCACCAGGTCAGAATTAATTACCTTTTTTAGGGTTTCAGTCAGCTTCCTCTAAAGATCGCATATACATTTTTTACATTTTGGTTTATCGATGACACATAACAAGATTAGTAATCGTATGCCACGCTTTCTAACTATTAGATACACGTGTATTATATAAGTCTTGTATTACTTTATTTATAATTAGATATAAATAGAACATGCCCCTACTTACGTATATGCAATAAGTTGGTATTAATTTAATATTATACTCCAAAGTATTTATTGCATAATTTTAAAAGTTTAAACCCATAAGTTATAACAAGGAGGTGCTAATTTGTTGTGCTTTCTCATTAAGTTTTACTCATAAGACACAACGAAAGCTTGTAAGCTTGTTATTGAAATGAGAAACCCGTTAGAGTGGTCTAGTTGCAAGAAACAAAGAAACCCGATAATCAACTGGATGCTAGTCTATATACTTGGGAATCCAAAACATGATCTCAATAGCGTTCTTTCACCTCTTTCATGATCTATAATTCAAACTCAACCATTGACATGTACAATATGTGTATCGTTTGCAAATGAGTGCTATGTGTAGTAAACTATCTTTGTTGTAATTCTACTTGTCACACTTGGCCACTCTTAATATATGCTTGTAACTATGTTGTTTCGATAGGAAAATATTCACAATGGGATGAAAACCCGATTCATTTTGTTGGCCATTCAGCCGGAGCTCAAGTTATCCGTATATTGCAACAAATGCTCTCCAATAAGGTTGATCATCTAATTTACGTAGCTAAAATTGAAGTTCATACGAAAATACACGTTTGTTGATTTAAAAAAAATGCATATACCACGTACCACATATTCTCTAATGAAGCGTTATTAGTTGATCAAAGTATAGACCTATGACTTTTGGAGATCAATCTTCATGTTTTTTTAATGTTGTATTAAATCAAAATATAAAAAGTTGTCACATTCATGTCATCATCTTATACAATGAACTATTATTCTACATTTTATTATAACAAACTTGTAAATCTTGTTTAACATGTGTTACAACTAGCTATAACTATGAAAAATATGCTATATCACCAATATTTGATAAGTATTGTTATAACACGTGGTAATGACAGTAAATAAAGGTATGCTAACTTTATGTTAAAATCTTTTTAGGCCTTTAAAGGGTATGAAAAGACTAGTGCAAAATGGATAGCAAGTGTAGCAGCCGTATCAGGAGTGTTTAATGGTAGCACAATACCCTACATATACGGGATGAAGTGAGATTCCTTGGTTGAATACATGTCGTTATTTATATTTTAGATGACTGTTATGTTTTGACCACGTTATATTACATGTCTCAGACCAGGCGATTGGAGATTTGCAAAAACCATAAGTCCGCTTAGATTTCTTTGCTTTGCGGTAACAATCTACGACTGGCTTGATATACCTTTGCTCAAACGATACTACAATTTCGGGTTTGATCACTTACACACGTCTAGAAAGAAGATAGGGTTTTGGGGTTTGGTTGATTGCCTATCAGGAAAAGCGGGCCCTTTTGTTTCAAGTGATTGGGTGATACCTGATGTTACGATTCAAGGATCGATACAAATCAATAGTCATCTCAATACATTTGCGGATACATATTATTTTAGCTATGCGGCTAAAGCAACACAAGAAGTCGAAGGGAAAGTAGTACCTAAGAGAATGCAAACTTGTGACATTTTGTCTCATGTCCATTCCTTGTGGCTTTGCAAATGGCGTTATCCAGCAAATATCCAACCCCCTTGTAAGGAGTATAGGTGAGTGGTTCACATATTCGGTTTTAAATCAAAACCGAATTAGATCAGCTTTAATTTATGATAAACTCAAATATTTTTTTTTTAAATTGATTAACCCGAGTTTCATATATTAGACTACAGATTTTCCTAATTATTTAAACCATTAAACATATAGCCTATTACAAATATGAGAAACCCAATATTCGAACATATGATTAACTATTATATTCTCTAATTCCTTGTCAGTTATGAAAAAACTTCGTTACATTTTTTATTCACATTGTCCTTATCATCACCACTTAACTATCTATCGTATTTGAACGTTGATGATTAGGGATGAAGATTGGTGGGACAACGATGGCCAACTCAACACGATATCCATGACACATCCTCGTCTTCCTCTCGAACACCCTCATCGTTTCGTTCCAAGCGGTTTTAAATTCAAACCTCAACCAGGTGTATGGTATGTAATTACAAACTATCCCATACTAAAAAAATAGCTTGCATATGGTCTTGACAAACTTCATGTCTTTCCAATAATAATAAACATGACTTTTGTAAACATCTTAGTAGAACACAACTTAATATATATGATGCTTCATGAGACATATACCCGATGATAAGGGTGAGCCTCCGGGTTCGTTTGGTTTGGTTATACACTATATATGGTTAATTCGGTTATTGGAAAAGATGGTTCAGTTACTTCGGTTAACCACGTTAACCATTAGACTTGTCAAATAAAATATTAGCAGTTCTTTCAATATATAAAGGAGAAAACCTACAAATTAATAATATCTTTTTTTTAAAAAAAAAAAAACTATACCAAAACATTTTCAACATGTAAAACATTATTTATAAGATAAAAAAGAAACGTGTGGTGTTAATGTCAGTTTGGTTACTTTGGTTGTTTATACACATAATCAGAATCAAGCTATAAGGTTAGGTTAGCAAATACATCATAACTGAGCCATCAACTCGGCTTTTTCGCCTATAATTAGGTTTATACTAACCAAATGTCCATGATTATCACATGCCATCTAAGGATCACACATGACTACATGCAGGTACTGTGAAACGGTGAAAGCTTATCATACGCAATTTGTTTTAAGCATCCAAACCGAGAGTCATATAGGCCACTTGTATGACTCGATTTTCAAACGTTGTAGGAACCTCGACACCAAAAGGAGTTCGCAAAACGTTACATAACATAAGTTGTAAAGTTATTTGTTGGATGAATGTTATGAAATTTTCATGACATAATATTCACATACACTTTGAAAGTAAAGAACATCAGTTTTCACTATCACTTTTAATACCTCTTGTATGATTTAGAAGACAAAACAAAGTTCTCATGATATTTTTAAGCTAAGCTCAGATTTTCACTTGCCCTTTTGATCTTGTAATTAAGTAAAACAAAAGCAGTAACATACAACAACAATGGTATGAGAAAATAAACAAAAAGGTATTTGGGAAACAAGTATCGGCAAACCTGTAACATTCCGTCTCTCGTACCATTAATATTGTCTGTTTTGCTCTTGATGGATAGCCTATCTAGGAACTCACGACTTTGTTTTTGGTTGTACCGGTAGAGACTTCCTAGGAGGCCACTCATCCAAGTACCATTTCCACCTGAGTAGCTTAATTGTGGAGCTCTCTTCTCATCCATTAGAGTTAAGTCCAAAACACGTTGGTAATTTTAGAGGCGAAGACATTAGGTGTGAAACAAGGATCTCTCCTGCCCACGACCGATGTGGGATTTGTCTAGGGTGTACAATTGGTCCATGTTAATCTTCTCTGAATTTTCGGTATCATTACATCATCGATTGTTTTAATTTGGAGAGAGCATTAATTCAAATTATTTAAAAAACTGTTTTCGGAAAAAAGTATGAATTTTCCGGTTAAAAGTGTTTTCCGGCGACATGCAAAAAATGGCGTTAAGATTCTGTTAGTCGCGGACTGTTGGGAAAAAGTGCGTTAAAAGATGGGACCATCAGCACTCAATTCGTTAGTTGGGACCGACAACGACCAGAAGATGATAGTTTAGATTAATAAAAATAAATATACATATTTCTTCTGCTTATTAACATATGTGTAACGAACCCAACTCCTCATTCGCTTCAAGTCGATAGTTGAGAAAGACGAACTGAATAACACCAACTTTCTCAAATGGCAATACAATCTCAGACTTGAAACTAGCTAGTTAAAAATAAAATATCAAAAGTTGTAACTTGTAACTTGTAACTCGTGATTTGATAATGATACCCGTGCGGATATTAAAAAAATAAAAAGCTTTAATATCTATCTTTCATTTCTAATTTAATTTGGTGAATGCATCAATAGCTCGTAGAGATGTAGTGATTGCATCGACATGGTGCCCGGTATGTGGCGAGGCGGAGGAGACAGCAGAACACATTTTGATATCATGTAGATTTGCGCAAACGGTTTGGCATTGTACCGCTAATTGGTGTAAGGTCCCAACCTTCTTTGCTTTCTCAATTCGTGACATTTTGGAGCTTCACAAACATTACCGATTGCCCAAACGGAAAGCTAAGATGTTCCATGCGGTTTGTCTGACTTTGGTATGGTGCCTTTGGAAAACGAGAAATATGTTGGCCTTCGAAACAAAGGAGGCGAACGTCAATAACATACTGGGGGGAATTAAAGCGTTAAGTTTCTTGTGGGTTTCTAATAGGTCTAAGAATTTAGACATTACATGGGAGATGTGGAGAGCATTTAATGTTTAATGTTTGATGTTTGTGACTGTTGTCGTTGTAGGTGTTTTGGTGTTGTTCTCGGCCTAGCTTCTTACTAGGTCGTTATTTTTTCATTTATATAACTACTTGATTGTTCGTTAAAAAAATTTAATTTGGTGAATATATTGCTTGGTTACCGATAACTTGAATCACATTCTCATAGGTGAGAATAAAAAGATGATAAAGCACAAGATTATAACTTTTTAAAAATAATTAATATAGATAGATTTTTAATAGTTGATTATTTGATTTTATTTCGGATCGTCGGTTATTCATTTATTTTATTTATATTTAAATTTAGCTAGTTTGACCAAAATAGTATCTCGTACTTTCGGTTAACCTACTTTCGGTTAACATGTCGGTTACTTGGAACGGTATTAATCAATAATTATAACACCACTAATTTAGCCTATTAAAATTCTCCCTCGTTTGAGTTTTATGATATTTAAACTTCATACTTGTATAGTTGTATTCATACGTTTTATCGGTTCATGTTTTGATCAGTTTCGGTTCGGGTTTTGATCGGTTTTTTCGGGTTTTGATCGGTTTTTGCTAGTTTCGGTTCAGTTAACCGGGTTGGAAGCGATTTTGGTGGAGAAAATTATAAACCGATTCAAAACTGGCTCGGTTCAAATTTCAGGTCGATTCGATTAACCGGTTTATTTGCCCATCTTTAGTTGCTACCTTCTGGCGTCATAAATACAAATATGAAATTACTCAAATTTATTGAATGAAAGTAATAATATTCACTATCTAGAAACAAACATGTAAAAGGTGATATCATTTAATTGAAAGTAAAATAGTAAATTGAAAAAAAAAAGATTTTTCTTTCTTTGGGCCAACTTGCCTCCTCCAAAACTACCAATGTCACATGAAAATCAGAAGAGGGGCATTTTACTACCAACTCCTACAATATTGTAAAAAGCATCACTTTGAGATGAAGATTCATGCACTTTGCAAGAAACATAATAAAAGGCAAAGGCAACTATTTATGGTGTGTATAGACTTTGACAATACAAAATGCATGCATTTGGTGTCCCAATTCTTGAGAAGATGCCTCTAATTGACCATAAAACACATCATATTCTCATTTCTCATGCCCCCTAACTTCTATACATTCTTGAAATGCCCATCTATATGTGTTTGGTTTTAGTTACAAAACAAAATTTATACAATAACATATATAAATTTTGTTCTTTGGTTCATGTTAAGTGTAATACATATATAAAATTATGTCTTTTTATTTTAATCCTTTTATATATATATATATATATATATATATATATATATATGATTTTAGGCAGTGGTGAGCTTGGACTAAGACCGTCCGTAGTCGTGATGTTATGGAGGCGTTTTGGGCTATAACACCGGGGGCACACCACCCCCTACCCCCCGTCGTTTTGGGATTCTTTTTTTTAAACGCGTTATACACAAAACGCGTAAAATGGCTCCAAAATAAAAAAAAGAACTAGCCGTTAACATAACCGTTGGGAGCCGTTGGAATTTTTAAAAAAAATATTTTCTATATATTAAACCAATTCATCCTCAATCAAAAATCATCAAATTTATAAAATATCTCTTTCAACTCTATATTTCTTCACACAAACTTCGCTATATAAATGGATCCTCCATCTATATATAAACGGTTTTTCGGGCCCGACCAACAAGCCCAAGACGACGCGGAGGAAGAGGTGGTTACGAGTGCGATTGTGCTCGCGACAACTTATATGAGTTCCTTTATGAGTGCAATTAGCTCTCCACCACCCCCGGTTTCAAAAAGAGCATATATAGAACGTGATCGTACCGAAGCCAACAACCGATTGATGGCGGATTACTTCTGCGACTCGCCGAGATATAAGAACCCGAAGACCTTTAGGCGTCGTTTTCGGATGTCTAAAAATTTATTTATGCCAATCACCAATGATTTGGAGCGTGAGTTTGATTACTTTAAGCAAAAGTCGGACGGTCGAGGGACGCTAGGATTTACGGCTATTCAGAAAGTTACGTCAGTCGTACACGTGCTCGTTTACGGAAACACGGCCGACATCAACGACGACTATTTAAAGATGGCCGATAAAACAACTCGGGACACCTTGGAGTATTTTTGTTACGGTACGTTTTGTTTTTTTAAATAATTATATAACTTGTTTACTTTAATCAATTATTTTATAAAAGTTGTGTAAAATATAGGAATAGTGAAACTATATGTCTCACATTATCTGAGAGAGCTCAACTAGAACGATCTACTACGTCTTTACGAGGCACATACAAGGGTGCATGGTTTCCCCTGCATGATAGGGAGTGTAGATTGCATGCATTGGGAATGGGCTAATTGTCCAACTGCATGGCGAGGTCAATTCACACGAGGTGACCAAAAGGGACCAACGGTCAGCCTTCAAGTGATTGCTTCATACGACCTTTGGATTTGGTCGGCATTCTTTGGTGTTCCCGGTTCCAACAATGACATAACCGTCTTAGAGCAGTCTCGTGTGATGGAGAGTTACATATCTGGGACCGTTCCAGTCGTTTCCTTTTAAGCTAACGATAACTTTTACCATCATGAGTACTATCTGGGTGATGGAATATACACAGAGTATGCGATAATCGTTAAAACGTTCAGAGACCCGGTGGATGAAAAAAGACAATAGTTTAAGAAAGTGCAAGAGTCTGCGAGAAAGGATATTTAGAGGTGTTTTGGTGTTCCTCAACAACGATGACATTTTGTTAAAAATCCTTGTCATCTATGGTCTTTAGAAAGAATGAGATGTGCTATGTATGCGTGTATCATAATGCATAACATGATCATCGAGGACGAGAGAAGAGCAATATGTCCAACTTTCATACCGGACTCGGATCCACCACGATCTCCAGTAAGTATGGAGCAAAGACTCGAAAACTCGGATTCCGTGCGGTCAAAAGAGATACATAACGCACTAAATGAGGATTTGGTCCAACATATTTGGGTGAATCGGCCTTTGCCTGGTGAAAACGAGGATCAAAACGAGGGCAACAATGAAGACGATGATGAAGACGACGACGACGAAGACGATGAAGACGACGAGGGCGAAGACGACAACGACGAGTAGTTTTTTTTATTTTAATGTAATATTTATTTAATAAAATATTAATGTTATTTGATTTTTCTTAATAAAAAATTAAAAAAAAAACAAAAAGTGTAAAAGTGACCGGGCGCCACGTGGCGCATAATGTCTGGAGATGAGGCTTTTTGACTACACCCTGTTTTTGTATAAAGACATAACTCTGACTGGGCGCCACGTGGCGCATACTGCCTGGGGGTGAGGCTTTATAGCTACTCTTGGTCTAATATACCGGGAAGAGGGGAGGGGGGGCTCAAAATTATACAAAATTTCATAGACAAAGGTGGGCCGCCTCAAATTTTCGGCTGAAAATGGCTAAAAAACGGTTAAATTTACACTACGTATAAAACATTTGGGACGAAGACAGGGTAAATTTACACAGTTACGCAAAAAAAAAAACAGGGGGGGAGCCACCTGGGTCCTAACTAACCTTCGCCACTTATTTTAGGTTTAGTAATTCCGAGTTGTGATCCCATTTAAGATAATTGTGCGAGTTAAGTTTTCAAAAAAAATTAAATCAACATTTTTACGCTCAAATATTTAAGTTTATAACTAAATCTAAACGAAATGTACTTTTCGAAGTGAAATGTGACTAATGAAAATTTATGGTTTTAGTCGATTTCTAGAAGAAACGATTTGAAAAAGAATGAAAAGAAATTAAAATCGTGGAAATTCTTGTTTAGATCCCTAGAGATGAACTTAGTGTTGGTCACATCTCTTATCAAAGTTCATTGTATTAAGTAGTTAAAAACATATGAAAACATGATTGTATGCAAAATTTTTTTTGCTAATATATATATTTTCACTCCTTTGGCACTTAATGTAACAATGTTAATTGTTACATGCATTACATACAAGTTGAATTGGAATGTCTCAAATGAGCATCCCTTGTATGCTATCAATAATCGAGCTCGTCAATCCTCAGCGGACTGTCGAGAATTTGGCAGCGAACGGTTCGCGCTCCTCGTCATTAGACATACATCAAAACGTGTGATAGTAGATGTTTGTTCAGCTGTCGACGGATCATTTGTCACTTTTAGTGATCCGCATCGCTGTTGAGTCATTGGCACATGTGACATGTCACCCCAACCACGCATTGTCATCTGCCACATGTTAGCTCATGGTTGATTCCTTAGTTGGGTTAACAAACCTCTAACGGATAGTCAGGACACTAGATGGCTGTCCGCCGGGCAAAGTTTTCTAAAATTATACATTAAGTCATGTAGATTGGTTTAATGACTATTTGGCCCTGAACTTTCAAAATAAAATTTGGGGATGCTACATTACACTCACAATCAAATTATCCAAAATTCGAAATCCTAACATATTTGGTGTGCATTTTGTGAATGTGACTATCTAAAACTGTAAAATGTCTAAACCGAAGCATAATTAGATGCAATAGAGAGCTGTTTATGTTCATGTGGAGATGAATGAGAGAGGAGTAAACAATATTGTGGTAGTTTATTGGATTATTAATGAAGATTCAACAAAAAACAAAAAAGTTCTAGTTGACATTAAATCTTTATTCTAGAACATAGTTAGCTACGGGTGATCCATGCATGATATATACATCATTATAACTCAATCCTATTCAATAGTTACATGATAATAGCATGTTACTAGATTGGGGAAAGTAATAATATGAAGTTTGTTTTAAATATAATTTGTTCATTTGCAAACAATATGATTACAAATTGGGATTTTAGAAAAGGAAAACATGATGTCTTATGGAATGCAATAAGTTCTTTAACAAGTGGTGTTACCATGCTGATCCTTCAAGCCAATGTATGCTTGGGTGTGCCACAAAGTTGGTCCCACAATTAGGTGCAATGTATCCTCTATTTTTCCTCATTAAAATGCTAGTAGTTGATTAGATCACTTAGCAATTTAGGTGTGGGTCAGGTATGTTAATTGCAAGTAGAGTATATCACACACAAATAAATAGTAAAAATAAGTATTCACAAAAATAATACAAATAGGTATTCACATAAGGTAACATCAATTTGTAATCTATACCTAGAATATTTTTAGGGTTTAGTCGACCTATCTACGAAAGTATATTAATATGCGAAAGTCTACTCGTGAAATATTTGAAAGAATGTATCGTTTTGATTATTTTATAAACAAACATGAGTTATCTCCAGATCTATATATTACCGATGCACAATATATACTAATGAATAATGTTTACTCATTTTCTATTTTATTATGCTGTGTTTTTCCAATAAAAACATGTCGGAAAAACACGCATACAAAAGAAAAAATAAAACAAGTATTTGAATTTATTAATATATTTCATAAATAAACTTTTTTAACTAGTGGATGATATTATTAGAAGCCGTGCATCTAGACATTACTATAACTACACACATTCAAGTTGATTTGATAACTGAAACTGATGGCTAATTTAATTATAATATAAACTTAAATTAATCCCATAGATTAAAACTAAACAAATTAATAAACATGAATAGATACATAGAATATAAGTAAAGAAAAAATAGAACCAAAAATTTTCCAACTTCAACATAAAGACTTCTTCAAGCCAGATTCATTGCATGGTTAAATGTTAATTCAACCCGAATACATGACGGATTCCGGCGACGGTACAAACACCAAAAACATGAGGACAGACATAATAACCACCGGGACGAAGAGGAGCAAGGATGGAGGAGGCGGAAGTGGCGGTAATATCAATGGAAGAACCACCAATGACATCGTGAATAACACCATCACCACCACTGTTTTCAAACCAACACTCATCCGAAACATGGTCTTTTTGTATAGATATGATGAGAGTGTTTGATGCTTCATTGAATCTGCTCTTGTAAATGCATGCAGTATATATGTCTTGTTTGATATGTTGAAAGTTTTAATGAGAATTGAGAGAATATATATGTGGTTTATTTATATATGGAGAGGTAAATAGAGGGTTGGTCGGTTGTTAGGTTTCATTTGTTCGTGTTTATTTATATTATTTTATATTTGTAACATCTTTTAAATATTTTTGTAGGGCCAAATAGCCTTTTAATAGTTGGGAAGTCTTAAACTATAAATTTTTTAATTAATTAGATATTGAATTTAAGGGATAAAGCATAGATGCTTAATAAAAAGTTGATTTTAACTTGTATCCATGTACCAATGGGCGTGTGTCACACGTATGATAAATAAACAGGAGTTAATTGATTATCCTAAGATTTAAACCATTCATTTTTAAGATAAGGATACTATGTTTATTGTTTAGTAGTAAGAAAAATTAAATTAAATTTTTACACAAAGGAATTGGATTTGTAATTTAACATCAAATAAATAAGCGATGTATGATTATATCAAAACAGAATTAAAGCGTATAAAAAGTCGTGCCGCTACTCCTTTTGGTATTAAATTTAATACCAAAAATATAACCTTATGGCTAAACTGAAGGGGCAGCTTCATATAATAGTAACCAAGTTTTAAAATCATTCCAATTAGGTCACTCAATTTTAAAAAGTGTTCCAATTAATTCACTCAATTTTCATATTTTAGTAAATTAAAGGTTTTAACATGTTTTTTAACGTTTTTTCTTTTTTGTTTCACATAGGAAACCATTTTATCTTTTTATTTATGTTGACGTTGAGTGACGACGTGGATTTTATTTTTTAATTTTGAATTTTAAGATAATTAACATTTTTAATTTTTTTTATTATAACTACATAGGATGGGTATCATTACAGAACTGTTTAATTATTTAAGAACTTGAATGAACCATTGAAACCTAACGTTTTTTATAAAAATTTTTGTATATTAATATTATTTGAGTGTAGTTTAATTATTTTGTATATCTATAATTACAATTACAATTTTGAAAATTAATTTTTATACATATCTATGTTTTGTTTTACACCTATGTAAATTTGGTAGTACATAAATTTTACACATATGTAAACTTGTGATTAATATATATAATCAAAATTTTTTATATAAAATATGATAAAACTACTCTTAAATAATGTTAGTATATAAAAAAAATTAAAAAAATGTTTGATTGTTTAGAGTTCCTAAGAGCTCTTAACTTTTTAGAGTTCTTAAATGATACCAACCCTAACTACATATATTGCAAATTCCGACCCCACATCTTATCCTCCATTTCTTTCTTGACGCACACAAAAATCGGTGAGACTCGATTTGAAGATTTAGTGACCCAATTTGATAAAAATATGCATGAGTGACCTAATTGAAACACTTTTGAAAGTTAGTTACTATTCTATGTTGAACTTACTTTGATTTAATCCCAAAAACTAAAACTGAAGAAATTAATAAACATGAATAGATACATAGAATGTATGTAAAGAACAAAGAAGAACAAATCTTTTTTTTTGTCCAATTTTGACATCAAAGATGTACTACTCCTAGCCAGATTCATTGTACGGTTTTTAACCGGAAGAAACCATGAGCATCAACTTTAATCTTTATACAATAAATCAACATTTAACCTCAAAAAGTTATAAGCTTTTGTACGATGTAAACAGAGCAAGAATGAATCAAACAAAATGACATTAAATCTGATCAAATGGAGGCTACTTTATTCTTAAGCAATTTAATTAAATCCTTTTACATGTGTGTATATGGGTGAGACAAAATGAACGACCTGAACCAAAAATATTCAAACCGGATTAATGGACTTTGTGCCAACCAGATTCAGTGCATGGTTTGAAGCAGAAAAGACGAACACACGTGATTTAAAGTAGAAAACCGGCATATATCAAATTATCAACAATAGCCAAAGCGGCAACGACTACCTTTGAAATGTTTAGTCTGATATTATCATTCTTATATAACATTATGATTCGTTAGTTCTCTATTTACTTTAGACTCCTACGTTTAGTTGTACAAATTCTCATTCTTGACAAATAGTATTTATTCTTTCATTTGTTTCCTTTGCGGTACGAATTAGTGTCTTCATTGGTAGTGAAGGTGAGGTGAGACCAAACGGGGTAACTAAACAATTACCATTGCGACCCTACACCGACATAGGTATACAATATGCTATAATGTAACACTAGGCTTATATTTATTTAACACACCCCCACATTTAGAGTGAATGAATCCCGTATACTCATATTGGAATGGAAGTCAAGAAAGAGCTTCGATGGTAAGCCTTTGTTGTAGATATCTGCAAACTAAATTGATGTGACCAATGGCAACGCGTTCCTCATATATATATATATAGTATTTTCACATGTGTGGTCCTTTGTCACAATACACAATGGTGGGATGAGACTAGAGGTGGCAAATGGGTTGGGCTGGGTCGAACAAGTCATGAGTTGAAATGAGTCATGGGTCAAAATAGGTATGAGTCAAAATGAGTTTGGGTCAAAACGAGTCAATTAAAAAAATGATTGTTTTGGTTTGGGTCAAAATAGGTTAGGGTCAAACCGGGTTTCGAGGTTTTTTTTTTTTTTTTTTGTGAATGAGAATAACGGCGGAAACATTTTATTTTTTTTAGCTTTTTCGTTTTTTACTTATATTTTAAGTTATGATTATTTTAATTATTTTTTTTTTAATTTTTTAGGGATTTTCTATTAAGATCAAAAATATATTCAAAAATAATAATAAAAAAATTATAACTCAAAATATAAATCATAAACAAAAAAAAGTAAAAACACTAAAATGTTTCATACGTTGTCCTCGTTCCATTAAAAAAAACAAACAAACATCTAGAATCGAACAAAAACCGAAAGAATCGACGAAAATGAAACAAAGAAACAAAAAGCCAAAACCGGACCACATCAATCGAAATCGAAAAAATCAATCAAAACGAAACTAAAAGAATTCAAACCGAACAAAAACAAAACTGAAAAAACGAACAAAAACGAGTCCGAAATCGACCAGAAAGAAACAAAAGAAACCAAAACCAACATCGACCCATTTCTTTGAACTTGTCGACCCATTTTGACCCGAAAATAAAAAGATGGAATTTCAAATGACTCATTTTGACCCATTTATTTAAAACCTTTTACCAAAACCAACTCATTTGACTTTTAAAACACCTCAAATTGACTCATTTGAAAGGGTTTGGGTCAAGATTGCCACCCTTATATAAGACACATGATAGTGTAACTCAAGAAAAAGATTAAAAAGCTAGACTGATTTAGCAACAACATTGGCAACACTGCATATTCGGCTTTTGCATTGGATCGAGATACAACATTTAGGCGTTTGGACAACCAAGACACCAGATTATCATTAGGGAAGGCACACAACGTTAAGGTAGACTGGCGAGTGCTAGGATGTTGGGCCAGTCCGCATCAGTGTAGGAGATTAGACGATCGAAAGATGATGGACGCAACTATAAATCGTGAATAAGCGTACCTATGGATGACGTTGTGAAGTTAAGTGTTCATAAACACTCTTTTCTTATCAAATATGCTTATTCGGAATTTGATTTAAACAAAAGATTAATAATACAAAAAGTGAAAAATCCAACCCAAAAGTATCAATATCACATCTACAAAGATGTCAGCGTCAAGGAGTTCCTTGACTTGGGTTCTGCACGCGTTGGTTTGTTCAGGCCCCATTACTCTGCGCTTTTGTACGACTGGCGTAACAGCCGGATCGCACTTGAGCTTATGCTCCGCCTTACTTCGGGGTACACCAGTCATGTCAGCTGGTGCCCACGCAAAGATGTCAGCGTTTTTCTGCAGTAAGCGTTTGAGTAAGGTGCGGGTGGGATCAACGATTGTTGGTCCAATGGTAACGGCCTGGTCGGGGTATTTGCCATTGAAGGCCCATTTTTCCGGTTCGGTGATGGTTGGTTTAGCCATTTTCGGTTTGGGTTTAGATGAGACAGATGCGATGCATACCTGGGGAATGCCAGTGATCATCGCTACGCCCTCAGCTGTTGGCCATCCCATCATGCCGTGGACTGAAGATACCACGGCGTTGAATCTTGCCATCCCGTCTCTTCCGAATAGGATGTCGTACGTGTGGTGTGGCTTTCTCATTACGACAAAATCCACGTCTTCTGTGCGTGAATGATTCCCATCGGTAAGAGTAACGGGGAAAGATAGGATACTCAAGGGGGTTTCTGTACTGCCGTCAAACCCTTCCATTGAAGCGTAGACCGTTTCCAAGCGTTCTTTGTCTTCATCATCCAGCTTGTCAAAGAACTGCCTGTACATCACTGTCGACGAAGCGCCGTTGTCAACAAGAGTGCGGGAAGTGATGTAATGCCCCAGCTGGCTTTTGATGACGATGGGGCCTTCTTTGCTGGGGCCTCCTGGCACTCGCGGGAAGCGCACCTCAGCTTCCTTCCACGCGCATGGTTCTGTCACTCGTCTTTTTCTTCCTCTGACCTTGCCATGAACCATGTTGATGCTGATGTCGACGGGCTTTCGTCCGTTACCTCTGTACCGGTTGTCATTCCTTCCTCCCTTCTTGATTGATGCCACGAGATGTGCAAGTCTTCCATCCTTGACAAATGTCTCAACAATATCCTTCAGGGATGTGCACTCATCAGTACCATGACCCTTTGTTCCGTGGAAATCACAGGATTTGCTTTGATCCGCATTAGGTTTCTGCCGGATCAATGGGGCTTTTGGCCATGGCAATTTTTCCGTGGCAAATATCTCCGTGACGCTCTTGGTGAGTGGCGTCCACCGGTGTTTTCGGTTTGAAGGGTGTGTGTTGTCCCTTCCGCCAACAAGAGGGCGAGAGCTGGATGAGGTGTCAAAGTTTACCCTTGACTGCCAAATACCTAGCCGCCTCTTTTTGTTCTGCCGGGCGATCCTAACGTTGTTCTCCCTTGTCCTCTGCGTGTAGAGGTGTGTACTCTGGGGAAGATCTCTTCCCAGCTGCTTCCCCGTCTCGGCAAAGCGCTTGGCTGCCGTCATGATGGCATCCCATGTGGATGGCATGCCGTCCTTACCCGTCAATGTGCGGATAAGCTCTGGGTACTCGGCGCCCTGGATGAAAGCGGCGCGAACAAGATCTTCACTTATGTTGCCCAGACTCAGCTTCTTGGAGTTGAAGCGGGTGATGAAGTCTAGTAAAGATTCATCCTCCTCTCTAACGCAGTTGAGGATCGTCCACTGCTCTTCAGTATACTTCCTCTGCTGGCTGAAGTGCTGGCTGAACTTGTTCTGAAAGTCCGCCCAGTCATATATGTGGTGGACCGGTAAACGATCGAACCATGCCCTGGCTGCTCCGACCAGAGTCATCTGGAACATGTAACACCACGTGGGTTCCGTCCAGTTACTGACGGTAGCCCCCGCAATGAACCTGTTCAAATGGTCGTCTGGGTCGGATAGACCATCATAAGTGCCAATGTTGGACATTTGTTTGGCACTTCTCGGGGCGATTGCTTCCGCAATATCCCTTGCAAATTTTGACTTTCCTGCATTCGTAGCAGTTGGTCTAAAGGTTTTGGAGAAGTCACGCGGGTTTCTCTCCGCATTTGCTGGTTTAAAGGCTTCCCCAAAATTCCTTTTTGGCTGGGAGTCCGTTTCCTTACGCTTCCCTTTCGCCTTATGGCGAGGGTTTGCTTCGGTATCGGACTCCTCCCTCTCGTCGTCTGAGTACTCGCCCTCGCTGTTCATAATGAGGTGTTGGCGAGTACTGCCGAATTCGTCAGCCTGTTGAACTGAACGCAAGCGTTCGTCCAATTCAGCTTGGAACTCTTTCTGACGTGCTTCGGCCCACGCCTTCACTTGATCTAGTGTTTGGCGAGGGACCCTCGTTCGTTTTTCCAGCTGGGTATCGGTGAACCCCAGTGGAATATTTACTGCACTTGCCCCGGCTTGGGTAGTCGGGGTAGTGTTTGTAAGGATTGTATAACCGCCGGTGTTCCCCCCAGTTGCTGGGGTTACCGGGGTTTCTTGGTCGGTTACTGGCCTTTGGACCGGAGTAACGTTAACCATTTCTTCAGAAAATTTGAAAAAACTAAATTAGTTCTAGCTTTTATGCACGGATGGCGCCAATGAAGAAACACTAAGTGACCCGGTGCAGATTATAGATAATCTGGGGGTTAAGTAATGTTTGCCACGAGAATGAAGTCCAACAGAGACAGTTGTTCTTCAGGGGACCTGCAAAACAAACACCGTAAGCTCGTCACTGAGAAGGGGGGGGGGTTCCTCCTTGTGACCACCCTCCGGCGTGAGAATCAGACTAGATTGCTCTGAATATAAGTGTATATTAAGAGATTACTAGATAACAGGATAGCAGATGATCTTACCATTCCAAGATGTTGGAGTATTTATAGCCGAAGGTAGGTTTCCTAGAAGGTACAGCCGGCTGAATAGTATTCCTGTTCTACCAACAGTGGACTATGCACATGCCATACTGGTTGGTGGGTAGGTTACGGCCAACAGTAACAGAGTCGGCTGCACTATTCCACCAACTGTAGATTATGCACGTCCCACCTACTGTGGATTGTACGCAGGCCATGCTGGTTGGTGAATAGGTTACGGCCAACAGTAACACTATTCCACCAACTGTAAGCTGCGCATGCCCCACAGTAAGGGTTGGTGAGTAGGCAGCGGCTAATAGTGACAAACAGTACTAGAGGGTGCTCCTCCTCGCACTGTTGTCGGTGAGCTGTCACCCTGTGATTGGCTCATGGGCTGTTCTGGTCAGATCGTCTGTCCTATCCATACCTTGGTAGGTATAGTACAAAAGATCTTTCAGAATCATACGGACTGGCTCATTTAGGCGGGATTGTTCCCGCCTTGCTCATTCCTTCATGTGACTACTGAAGTAGCTAGTGTCTTGTGCGTGTAGCCCTGCTGTCTGCGGGTAGCCTTCCCTGATGGCTTGTATCCGCAACTGCGGGAACAGGCGGGGTACTTCACCATTGGGAGGCTTTCCCTGCGTGTACAGCTTGCGTACTGCGCGTAAGGTTCTCTGAGCATGGTGGGTCCTGCGGGAGCAGATGGCCTTTGCGCAGACGTCCCTGTTCAAGGTGAGTCTTGCGGGATCAACTGGGCTCTGCTGGGACCTACCTCTTCAATAGATGAAAACATTCAATCCTTATAATTATGTATTTGGATGTCTAACATGGTATATTATTTATCAATGTACGGATAACTGTGTAAGACTTGAAGTTTTCCCAACTATATGACTCACTGATTGTTTGTTTGTGGGCTAACTAAAATAATACTACTTGTATATATGTTGTGGGCTAGCGACAAGTTGCATATCAAGTTTAGGCACAAGCACAAACTTTGGATCATTAATGTGTTCATACTTAATTTAACTTTTTTTTAAATCAATTTAAAATGGCAACCTCCCCACATTACAAAATTGAAAATAATAATAATAATAATAGGGCTTCGTTAAGTGTGTGTTGGTAGTCTCACTAGCTAAGAACGATCATTGATCACTGGTCACATCATTCCTTTAACGTCCCAAACGCTGGGTTGGGCTAGTGAAAGGCTGTTTAAGGGTCTGGACCGTTGCCCCTTAACGCCTTTAAGGGGATTTTGAGGTGGGCCCACCCCAGTTCGATCAATCACATATTTTTTTAATAATTATCTATCAACTTTAACTCACTAAATGGTGAGTTAGTTAAACTCCACAGCCTACGTAATAATGACATAACGCTTTTACTAGCCTTTACTAGTTTGTCCACAATACCTAGCCTAACTAAAAACTAAAAAAGTTTACATCTAGGTCAATGCATCATCGTACCATGGTCATCTAAAACCAATGCTATTCATATCAGCACGTTCCGAATCAAGACACCTTCATGATTTATTTGATTAATACATTGATATAGTTACCAAAGAGGCTGTGGCTGATTCGTATCAAATATCAGGGCGTTAGATAATGTGGTGTTCCTTTTAAATGGTTAAAAGTTAAAACTCAAGTTATTATGTGTAAAGTGAGGTGTAAATTTATCGCTATATATATAGCATGTGCATTATTTTTACTTATTTCGTATTTTGTAGGTCAAACCTTATGAAACTTATTATATTATTTTTACCAACCTCAAATTTACAAATTAATATAATTAAATTTAAATAACTATATTCATATTAAAAGTTGGAAACAACGGCACCGAAAGAAGACTTCTTTAGTTCTTTTCAATGGGTAATATAAAAAAAATAAATGTTTGTTTATGTCAACAGTTACACTAAAGGAAACGAGGGCTGAATGAATGAAGAATAGGAATGCGATGAATTTGATTATATACAATTACAAAGAAATGAGGTATTAATCTTTACTTACAAAATACGAACTGTTGGGTTCGTAGGCCTTGTTGGCCCGGTTTATTATATGAAGTCAAAAGAGGAGACGGGTGTGGGCGGTCGGGCCCAAGCCCGGCCCGGTTTAGATTTCTTGCATAATAATTTACTAACCCTAGTTCAGTCTCTATATAAACAACATTATGTACTTGTAATATTTGGTCACTCAATAAAGATATACCTAGTTGCCACCCGTGGACGTAGGTCAGTTTAGACCGAACCACGCTAAATCCTCGTGTTCGTTTATTGCTTTCGTTTCGTGTGTGCGTTTAATCCTAACAAGTGGTATCATCAGGCAATGTGCGTTTAATCCTAACGAGGGTGGGTCAGTTACAACTCATATCAATAATCTTAATTCGATCTTGTCTCGCTTAGTGTCAGTTGACATTAAGTTTGATGATGAAGTTCAAGGCCTCTTGTTATTATCCTCTTTGCCCGACAGTTGGTCGCAAACAGTGACTGCAGTTTGTAGTTCGTCTACAAATATTACTTTCGATGGGATTCGAGATCTGATTCTGGGAGAAGATTCAAGACGCAGAAGTTCAGGTGAATCATCAGGCAATATGCTAGTCACAGAAGGTAGAGGTAGGGGAAAACAGCGAGGCAGTGGGAGCAGGAAGAGGAGTCAGTCTAAGACTCGTAAGGATATTGAATGTTGGGGTTGTAAAGAGAAAGGACACTTCAGGAATCAGTGTCCGAATGGTAAGAAAGAGGTGAACGTTACAGAAGACGACACAGATGACGGGGTCAGTATTGATGAGGCTTTGGTTTGTAGTGTTGAGAGTAGCGTTGATGCTTGGGTGATGGATTCTGGTGCATCGTTTCATGCCACTCACTGTAGTGAAACGATGAAGAATATTAAATTTGGGGATTTTGGAAAAGTTCGACTAGCGAATGATGATATTTTAGAGGTTACGGGTATGGGAGACGTTGATTTGATAACTTCAACCGGTACTTCTTG
Organism: Bidens hawaiensis; assembly: GCF_021521415.1. NCBI lineage: Eukaryota > Viridiplantae > Streptophyta > Magnoliopsida > Asterales > Asteraceae > Bidens > Bidens hawaiensis. The sequence continues at coordinate 35,309 of NW_027497342.1, read as the reverse complement.
GACTTTGAAAGACGTGAGGGTTATTCCAAGTTTGAAGAAACGTTTGATTTCAGTTGGGCAGTTGGATGACCAGGGGCACGATGTTAAGTTCGGGAATGGGCAGTGGAAAGTAGTCAAAGGGAATCTCGTTGTTGCTCGTGGCAAGAAAATGGGTTCGTTGTATATGGTCGATATGTCATCGAAAGGAGTGGATCCAGTTTTGGTGAAAGACAAAATCCGGTTCACAGAATCTCGTGGGCAGAAGAAGGTTTGTTTTGCAAGTAACAAACCCAGAGCCAAAGTGAAGATTCAGGATGAACGAGCTAGGAAGGTTAAATCAGTTGGGGGACATCGTGACAGTGGGAGCACAGGTCGTGTTTCAGTTACAGTTCCAGGTCGACAGTGGATTAAGAAAACCAGTATTCCAGCTGTAAAAGTCTCTCCAATGAATTACTTGCTGAATATGGAGAGTGTTTGTTCTCAGGTTATCTCAGGATCCGGTAGTTCGTTACAGTGGGAGCCGGTAGGGACAGAGAACGGGTCAGGGGCAGTTTCAGCCATGACTGACGTGTTGGAGCTCCGGGGAGCTTCAACGAGCCTTCAGGTTAATTGATGAGAAGGCGGTGGCAACTAGAAGAAGTTTAATGTTCAGATTACAGAAGTACAATCAGGAGTGCAGACGAGAGTACTCAAGGCCTCCGAGTGGGAGATTGTTGGGTTCGTAGGCCTTGTTGGCCCGGTTTATTATATGAAGTCAAAAGAGGAGACGGGTGTGGGCGGTCGGGCCCAAGCCCGGCCCGGTTTAGATTTCTTGCATAATAATTTACTAACCCTAGTTCAGTCTCTATATAAACAACATTATGTACTTGTAATATTTGGTCACTCAATAAAGATATACCTAGTTGCCACCCGTGGACGTAGGTCAGTTTAGACCGAACCACGTTAAATCCTCGTGTTCGTTTATTGCTTTCGTTTCGTGTGTGCGTTTAATCCTAACAAGTGGTATCATCAGGCAATGTGCGTTTAATCCTAACGAGGGTGGGTCAGTTACAACTCATATCAATAATCTTAATTCGATCTTGTCTCGCTTAGTGTCAGTTGACATTAAGTTTGATGATGAAGTTCAAGGCCTCTTGTTATTATCCTCTTTGCCCGACAGTTGGTCGCAAACAGTGACTGCAGTTTGTAGTTCGTCTACAAATATTACTTTCGATGGGATTCGAGATCTGATTCTGGGAGAAGATTCAAGACGCAGAAGTTCAGGTGAATCATCAGGCAATATGCTAGTCACAGAAGGTAGAGGTAGGGGAAAACAGCGAGGCAGTGGGAGCAGGAAGAGGAGTCAGTCTAAGACTCGTAAGGATATTGAATGTTGGGGTTGTAAAGAGAAAGGACACTTCAGGAATCAGTGTCCGAATGGTAAGAAAGAGGTGAACGTTACAGAAGACGACACAGATGACGGGGTCAGTATTGATGAGGCTTTGGTTTGTAGTGTTGAGAGTAGCGTTGATGCTTGGGTGATGGATTCTGGTGCATCGTTTCATGCCACTCACTGTAGTGAAACGATGAAGAATATTAAATTTGGGGATTTTGGAAAAGTTCGACTAGCGAATGATGATATTTTAGAGGTTACGGGTATGGGAGACGTTGATTTGATAACTTCAACCGGTACTTCTTGGACTTTGAAAGACGTGAGGGTTATTCCAAGTTTGAAGAAACGTTTGATTTCAGTTGGGCAGTTGGATGACCAGGGGCACGATGTTAAGTTCGGGAATGGGCAGTGGAAAGTAGTCAAAGGGAATCTCGTTGTTGCTCGTGGCAAGAAAATGGGTTCGTTGTATATGGTCGATATGTCATCGAAAGGAGTGGATCCAGTTTTGGTGAAAGACAAAATCCGGTTCACAGAATCTCGTGGGCAGAAGAAGGTTTGTTTTGCAAGAAACAAACCCAGAGCCAAAGTGAAGATTCAGGATGAACGAGCTAGGAAGGTTAAATCAGTTGGGGGACATCGTGACAGTGGGAGCACAGGTCGTGTTTCAGTTACAGTTCCAGGTCGACAGTGGATTAAGAAAACCAGTATTCCAGCTGTAAAAGTCTCTCCAATGAATTACTTGCTGAATATGGAGAGTGTTTGTTCTCAGGTTATCTCAGGATCCGGTAGTTCGTTACAGTGGGAGCCGGTAGGGACAGAGAACGGGTCAGGGGCAGTTTCAGCCATGACTGACGTGTTGGAGCTCCGGGGAGCTTCAACGGGCCTTCAGGTTAATTGATGAGAAGGCGGTGGCAACTAGAAGAAGTTTAATGTTCAGATTACAGAAGTACAATCAGGAGTGCAGACGAGAGTACTCAAGGCCTCCGAGTGGGAGATTGTTGGGTTCGTAGGCCTTGTTGGCCCGGTTTATTATATGAAGTCAAAAGAGGAGACGGGTGTGGGCGGTCGGGCCCAAGCCCGGCCCGGTTTAGATTTCTTGCATAATAATTTACTAACCCTAGTTCAGTCTCTATATAAACAACATTATGTACTTGTAATATTTGGTCACTCAATAAAGATATACCTAGTTGCCACCCGTGGACGTAGGTCAGTTTAGACCGAACCACGTTAAATCCTCGTGTTCGTTTATTGCTTTCGTGTCGTGTTCAGTTTCGTGTGTGCGTTTAATCCTAACACGAACACCTAAGGGTTTTGGAGTTAGTTTTCTACTTTTCTCCTAGTTCGAGTCTAATAGGTATTTTCATTGGTTAAGGACTAGCATAGAGTTATAAGTAAGGGTTCTTTGTAATCAGGTTAATCACCACCATCAATAATACAAACAAGATTGAAGGTCATCGAGATGAAGGGACTCGTCACTGGAGTCACAAGATTACGGGGGTGATTGTTAGGGTAATCTTGTGAGTCGGAAATTAATTTCCGTGCTTATAAATCTAGGGGTTTTTTAGTTAGTTTTCTTCTAGTTTGAGTCGAATAAGGATTTGTATAGGTTAAGAATTATAGGGTTATAAATTGGGATTATTTGTAATCTAAGTTAATTGATCACCACTATCAGTATAACAAACGAGAATCAGATTCATAATCTTTGATTGCCACTTTTACAAACCAAGTCCATTGCAGGTCCCTCACTACAAACTTGGGGGACAAACGAGGTGCTTAGACGAGTACCACAACGGGGAGGGTTTTTTGGGGGCGTGATAGAGAGGAGCAAACACATTGTGTTGGTGTAGGGTGGGCAAATAAACCGATTAACAAACTGATCAAGACTTTTGTTGACCAAACTGAACCGATTTCAATCTAATCCGATTTGATTTTTAAACCAGTTTGTGCACCTCTACGTTGGAGATGCTCTTGAGATAAAGATACTCAACTAAATTAGATGATAATAAAATGTGATAACCATCCATTCTAACACAAAATCTATTTGTTCATAAGATATCAAATAAGGAAAAGAATAACTTTATGCATCATTAACTTAACGTAAACGTCATAGTTTACACTTTCATAATTACGTACGTAAACAAACAAAGAACAAATCAATGAAGACATTAGTAAATCAAACTAAAGGCTGACTTATTAAACAATAAATTCAACTATTTTTTTTAAATATATATATTATAAATATATAATATGTGTGTGTGACAAATTAAACGACAGGAACCAAAAAATTTCAAACTTGTTTAATAGACTTTTGGCCAACCAGATTCATTGCATATTTGCATGCATGGTCTTGAAGCACAAACAATGACGGTAGCTAGCTAGTACGTCTAAGGTGGGACATTTGACGGTATAAATGCCAAGTAAATAAGAACACACATGATGAGAACCGGAAGCAACAGCACCAGCTGCGGTGGTGGTGGAAGCGGTGGCAATACCAACGGCAGAACAACCATCAACACAGTCAACGCCATGATTAAACCAAAAGAAAAATGCAACTTCATTGATCATCAACCTCTTCTTCAGTTACTTCATTTGCATGAACGATTGGTGGTTGTCGGTGGATGGTTAGCGGTTAATAATTTTTTTTTTATTTTAAAGTAATTTGCAAATATGTTAAGAGATGATACTAGAGAGAGTGTGTGAAGGAGTGAAGAGGAAGAGATGGATTTAGCCTTTGAAGTTTTTGTCAATTTTTGTGTTTTGAGGGAGAGGGTTTAGGGCCATAGGGTTAGTTTATACTATTTATAGAGTAATGAAAATTTCATGTCTTATTATTCAAAATGGAAGTTAAAAACTTAGTAAATATTATTTTTAGTATAGAGTTGTTTTGTACTATTAGAGTATTAGGTGGTTTAGAAACAATTAGGATACTCTTAAGGTGTTTTGTGGACCTATTATATTTCCAAGTAGTTTGATTACAACTTTACAAGAGAACCTGGCAAGCTTGTTTTGAGTTGTAAGCGGACTTCATAGAGTTTGTTGAATTATTGCTAGTTCGGTGAAAAGTTCAATAGAGTTTGTTTGCCACTCAAGCGAACTTTCCTCGTTAGCTTATATGAGTAGCAAACTGTCTATAAGTACACAAAATTTTAAAAAACACTTAGAAGTTCCACTCGTGTATCTAAACTACGTACCTACTTCTACAATAAATTTCATTATATAGAAACTATATCAAGTTTTTTTTAGTACTAAATATGGGGGACGGCTCACGTCTCAACCTTTTAGGGACTTAAAGCAGATTCTAAGATTGAGACACTTTTATGTAAAAAAAAATGTTCTTTAACTGAGAGCTAAGTTAGTTGTGATAAGATAAAGAATTAAGCATACGATGTTACATGAATCATAGTGACTAGGATATCCTAAACAATTTGAACCCTTAATTATGAGTCCCCAAACTCTAGTTTATTTTCTAACAGTTTCGTTAGCCCTGAAAAACACATGTAATATTAGAAAATAAAATAAAAACATATATGCTATTTAATGTTGATTTTGTGAAGGCAATAGATTCTCTAATGTTTGGAACATGAACTACATCTATGGCCACTATTATATCTCGATCACCCCCTAATCACCTCTCTTGTCCTTCAACCGGTTCTTTATAATCATTGAAGTAGGGGCAGACCGACCCTTTAGAGAGGGGGTGGCTCTCGAAAAAAATTATTGGGTCCGTCGCTGCATTAAAGAGAGACTTGCTACAATTACATCAATAGAATTGCCTCTTGGTGAATTTTTCTAACATTTTCATGATATATATGATTAAATTATGTTAAAGATGTGCTTTTATATATCATCCCAAAACAAATATGTTAGTGCAATTATGGACATCTTCAAGGAAAATAGATAACTATAAAGTAACCTTAAAACACATAAGATGGTAGAATTATTTCTTCACGTGGATTTGTCTTTACAAGAACATGACCCAGAATGGGTCAGGTCAAGGCCAACTATCATCATTTCTATTATGAATAAATTTTTCGATTCATCGTACCCGCTTTGTGTTTTGGCATTTAGAATTCACACACGTCAAAATTAAACATCATTCTTAATTTGGAATATTCGGGCAAGCTAGCCTGATTGGTGAAATCTATCTGTAATTATATACTGTTAGGAGTCATCTAGAAGACACGCGGAAATTGAACTATAAACCTCTACTTGACTTTGAAACCTCTTTCTTGAGTTTCTTAGTTGTACATTTAATCTCTTAGTTGTTGTGTTTAGTTCTTCTATAAACAACAGTTTAATATTAAAAACGCGTTTAGAGTATATCTATTTTCCATGGCAAGTATTTTGTTTTTCCTTTTTTACTTTTACTTTTCCGTTTCAGTCTCTCATAATATGCAACGAATCACAATTTCATTTTGCGTCATTTGTTTTATGTTAATTTGTTTAATTTGATTTATTAAAAAAGAAACAAATCCCCGGTGTGTATATACAATGAAATATAAATACACTCCCATAGTCCCATTAATGGTTTAATTATTATTAATTTTTTTAAAGTCACTATTTCTTTGTTAGTATGTGAGAAGATCTCTATTCTCTATATACACACAATACAAACAGAGGAAACAACACAAAGAAACCACCGGATTATATTCGGATGCAATAAAATGACAATGGTACTAAAGTTATTATCAGTTTGTAATAGAATATTATTATTAAAACAAACATATTTCAATGATACAACCAGACATGTTTTGTTTGGTGAAATATAAGAATATTTCAAAGAGAAGCAAGTTGAGGTTGAATATTGCCTACAAGTTTCAGGATTCATTGCACATTACGCCACTTTCCTTAATTAAGTTCAAAACCAGCAAGACAAATGGACCATTGTATTGAGTCCTTCTGGGTGTCCATCGACTGGTCCCACTATCAATATAACGGAGCTAAACCGCGTATTCTTAGAGTAAATCGTTTGATCTTGGGGTTTGATCCCCTTGTATGCATATATCTTCCCCTCCTTGCTATTAAGTCACTGTCGTGGGTCCTTGTCATCGATACATATGTCAATGGATGATTTGGGTAAAAAAAATACAAATGAGGTTATTTGAGTCATCTTAAATTAGTTAACAGGTCTGAATCATTTTATATAAGTCAAGGTGTCTAAATGGTCAATTATATAAATCTTTCAATCTTAAAAAAAATGTCCGAATGAGTAAGCATTATAAAGGAAAAGTCAATGGTTAAGTCAAATTAAGTTTACATATATAGTAACTATCATCTAATTATTCAAACCTTAGGTGTAGAAGTAGTCAAGTATATTCTTGTGTATAAATACACTATTGTAAATCAAATGAATGATCAAATCATTTTCACTCAAGTTCTCTATACAATTATATGGTATTAAAGCTCTCAACACTCCAATGTGTTCGATCTTCTTTTCTTTAATTACTGCAACCTAACATTAAATCTCATACACTTCTCACTGAACGGCTAACAAAAGACTAATAAGCATCGGTGGTCACATACCAATCCACAACTTGGTGGAAATCGGTCTACTTGTTACTCATTATGTTGATTCCAACCACGTCACCTACTCTAACACCCCGGTTTTAGGCCTCGAGCGGGTGGCTAACAGTTGGAATCTCATACAAAGTATATGCACGTAGAGTGGAATAATTAAAAGGGAAAATTATGATTTGCCTCCTTATGTAATATGGGAGGGAGCACGTTGAACCACCGAGTCTAAAATTGCGCGTTTTGAACCCATGTGTTTTTCAGAATGCCTATATGAGCCACTGGTTGCGCGTTTTGAACCCTTGTTCTTAAATTGACCTTTGGTTGACTTAGTGAAGTTACTATATTGTCCTTTAATAATAATAATAATAATCTGATGATCTTCATCATCATCATCATCATCAACCTCAGACCCCAACTAACCCCCGCCCACTGAAGGGTTGTCATTATATCATCCTGGTCAACGTTTGACCAAACACCAATATCATCAACCGCTGTAGGAATGTTTAGATCAAACGGCAAGGGTTTCCGATTATGATTCAACAAAGCAACCTCGCCGGAAAACTCATCCACAACCGTAGAAGACGAATTGCAATTACTCCGGTAATCCACGTCATCGGAACCAACCACCACCTGCTTTACCGGCTGTTTCGGTGCCAGATTCGACAATCGCGACCATCTCAAACGATGAACAAAGGACGAACACGAACTGCTCAAACGAACTTCTGAGGTCTTCACCGCGGCTTCGACCAACCACCCAAATCTGACTAGATTAACTACCCAAATCTGACCAAATTAAACATCGACTACGAATATGGCCGATTCAGATATTCTTTGAACGAAAGACACTCACGATAAGAGAAGGAAGATGAATTAACTTGTTTCCTGTAAAGCTTGATTCTTGAAAATCTTTGTTCTTGGTGTTCTTGAAATAGAGGATTTGAAGAATGGGGGGAGGATGATTAGGTGAAAATGGGATTTTGAAGAATGGGGATTTGGGATGTAGATCTTTCTATGATTTGCTCATGACCTAATCTTATTATTATTATTATTATTAAAGGGTAATACAGTAACTTCACTAAGGCGAGGGGCATTGTGTGCCCACTGGAAAAAGAGAGTGGTACAATATCGGCATTCTAAAACAGTCATGGGTTCAATATGTGCAATTTAGGAATCAGTGGTTCAACATGATCCCGTTCATATTACACAGGGAGGCAAATCATAATTTTCTCTAACTAAAAATTAAACACTTGATGTGCTTGAAAACATAAGCATAATTAATATAGAGGATTTGAGGAATTGGGGAACAAAATTTGAGAAACTATTCTTTTTAACTTGTATAGGGATTTTAGAACATAAACATCCAGTTACTTATTTAAGCGCTATCAACCATAAAAATCTACCCTCATATATGTAAAGTGCCAAGCTAGTTAATTCTTAGAAAAGTTGACATATCGGTTTCCCTTTGATACACTGTTGCAACTAATTGACACCTTGTAATCATGTTGATGACCACAATATATAAAGCAATTAATGCATCAAGATTATGAGCTGACTAATAATATAGCAAATGAAGTGGCATAAGCTTTTGTCTTTTGATCAACGACTTTTACTTGATTGAATTCCATCATCTTTTGATCATCAACTTGGAAAATCAACCATTTTTTATCTGCACTCATTAGCTCCATATGTAAGTTTTCTTCTCTAAAATACAACACATGGTTAACAATTTATAAAAGAACTTAGAGAAATGGCTGTGATCTATAAATTTACAATTTCACATCCCTTTTAACACCCCATTTGATAGTGATAATGACAAAATTATTACAGGGTTACAAATATGGACTGAACTCGCATTTAGTTAAAAGTTGAGACACAATTTAAATTATGATTTATGTAACCTAGACCATACATGTAATTTAGCTAAATATACTGAAACACATACAAAATAAACAAACTGCGTCCATTTGACCTAAATACCGCATAACAACATAACCTTTTAAAACGAATAGGAGGTGAGTCATAACGATTCTCAAGTCTTTCCTTCTATCCAAAATCAACTTGTCATGTCACATACCGTTATCATATTTGGCCTAACAAGTAGATCTATAGGAATTATTTGATTTTACTTATAGAATGTTAATGGTAGAATACTAATTTAAAACAAAAGAAGAAAAAGAAATTATTTGGTGGGTTGAGTGCTTGAGTGTGAGAGGCACTTATCTCTCATATTGCCTACTTTTAAGATTGATCATTTGTTATCAATTGTGAGAGTCACTACTTGTTGTTTTAGCCTTTATGCAACTTACAAATTAAAGAAATTAAAGAAGTGGAACGAGTGGGCCTTTGAACGAGAGAACAGAATTAATCTGAACTTTTTATCGAGACAAATCAATAACAAACGATGATGACAAACATGTAACTAGATGAAGAAAGGGTTTAATAAGAAAGACTATTATTATTGTTAACTTGATATCTAATCTCACCATTTAGTTCAACGTGTTAATCTTAATAAACTTCTTTTTTAAAACAATGCATATACCATAACTTAAGTATGATAAGTATATATACTTAAAAAAACGACATAATTTGAAAAGTTTGTTAGTGATTTACGTAATAGTTGTGTGTCACTATATACATAAGACTACAAAATTATGTATATACAAGGTTGCGTGATTAACTGTTAGGCCAAACGTAATGGGCGAACTGGGGCGATTTGGAGAAGGAACACCCCCCCCCCCCCGGGCGATTTTCAGGCGATAAGGGGCGAGTTGTTCTCGTCACCTGGAAGAAGGGAAAATAATAATATAATATTTAATATGTGCTATATATATATATATATATGTTGGGTTTCTATGGAATTTACAAGCTTAGTTAACCATTTAACTAGTCACAATTAAGGCGGAAGCGTGATATTTACAAACTAAACATATCTATCCATATGTTTATATATATGTGTATATTACAAGTCTATATAATATATGTTCATGAACAACCTAGTTTATCCATGTCATTAGATTACCAATAATCTATTTACTAGAAACCCGAAGCAAGGATCAAATGATACGGAAAAGCTAAACTATCAAGCTTGTAAACACTTACATTCTTAACCCTTTAAGAGTTTAGTAGATGGTTGAAGAAGATGATGATGTGAATGTTAGACTTTCAAAGGAAAACCCTCAAACGGAATATACCCCGAGCCTCCAACACACACCGAGCTATGCTAGGAAGCTTGAACACGAAAAACCCGAGACCCGAGCCCTTCCTTTTTCTTTTGGCCGTAAACAAGAAAGAAAGAAAGAAAGGAAGAGTTGTTTGTTTTTGTTTTCTTGAAAGTGTTTTTAATAATGTTATGATCAAGTCTTTCACAAACCCATACATATAATGTGTTAGGTATTTGGTTAAGTGAACCACACTCAACCTTTTCATGACAAGATATTGACCAAGACATGGGGTGTGGGGCCCACCCAAAACCGGCCCCAATTATATCTTTTTTTTTTTTTTTTTTTTTATTTTATATTTTATAAAATATATAAACACCCCATCTTTTATAAACCATTTTATAAAAGAATACATAGTTAAATAATTATTCCAATAATAATTATTTGAATAAATAAATTAACCAATTAATTTATTTAACACTTTCAAGTAAATATTCAGAAACCCGATTTTCTGAATGTATCGTGTTCTGTATTTGTTTTATAGATCTTATCTTAACAAATATATAATTGGTGTGTGTCTAACTCGTTATTGGGTATGACCCGACTTGGATCAAACACAACTAGCCACATTAACCTAATTACGTGTCTCGGGCATACGATATTCCAACAATCTCCCACTTGCACGAGACTCATAGGTAGTTAACGCTAATGGTGAATACCGCCTAACAACAGTTCACCATCCCTAGTGTGTTTGACTAAGTGCCATTCAATAACATCATCCCCTTCAAGTCCATACTTGATATGATATAGGTAAGTCTTATCATTACATCCCTTTGTTGCTAGATGTCCTGTCAAATCGAAGAGACACAGATTGATCATTCTCTCATTGATTTAACTTAACAGGCCTTAGACATCTAAACTCTCAACACATAAGAGGAACAAATCCCATCTTGACTGCATACATCCTTGTTGACATCTCGTATGATATCTGAGCTCTTTCTTTTACGTCATCGTGTTACCGAAAAACAAAGAAGAGAGTCAAGTTATCAGACTTGATGAAAAGACCAGATCCAATATGCATCTCAGGTCAAAGGACACAATGATACTCGCCTTTACTCAAGGATTACTTATGATCAGTTGCACTAACTCTATGCAGTGATCCTTGAGAGCGGATCATGTCCAATATTTGTATCCCACAAATATCTATGAACCTTGGTGGCAAACCTATGCCTTATATTCATCACATGAATATCAACCAATCCGGGTTCATAATAGTCTTACCTTCATACTTGTTCCCACAAGCATGATCGACTACGGACGTTTAGAACAACATAAGTCATTCATGGATTAAACATGCAAATATAGAACATAACTCATTTAATAATTAAAACATAATTAATTTTCATGAGATACCCATTACATTCGTTCTTATACAAACACTAAATACAGATTAAATCCACTCACTAGAATACCGAAGTCCTAATGCACAAACATGACCCTCATGCTTTGGCCTATCGAGGAGCTTCGTGAGTGGGTCCGCAATATTTTGATCGGTATGAACTTTATGAATACATATCTTTCTCTTTTCAACTTCATCCCTTATGTAGTTGAATCTGCGCTCAATGTGCCTCGTTTTCTGATGAGCACGAGGCTCCTTAATCTGTGCAATAGCACCCTCATTGTCACAGAATATCTCTAGGGGCTCCTGAATGGTAGAGATAATCCCTAGATCCATGATGAACTTTTTCATCCATGCAGCCTCTTGGGCTGCCATTGAAGCGGCGATGTACTCAGATTCTGTAGTGGATAACGCGACAACATCCTGCTTCGAACTCTTCCAAGAGACAGCGCCTCCATTCAAAATGAAGACATATCCCGACTGTGACCGAGAATCATCTCGGTCAGTTTGGAAACTCGCATCCACGTAACCCTTTACGACGAGTTCCTCCTCACCAGACCCATATATTAAAAACATATCCTTAGTCCTTCTAAGGTATTTTAATATATTCTTGACAGCCATCCAATGACTGTCACCTGGGTTGTGCTGGTATCTACTCGTTATGCTTAAAGCATACGAGACGTCCGGTCTGGTGCACATCATTGCATACATAATAGATCCTATTGCCGAAGCATAAGGAACATGCTTCATCCTATCCTGCTCTTCCTTAGAGCTAGGACTTTGGGATGAGCTCAACACGGTTCCTCTAGGAATAGGTACCAAACCTTTCTTAGAGTTTTCCATCCTGAACCTTTTCAGGATTTTATCAATGTACGCACTTTGATTAAGTCCGATCAATTTCCTTTTTCTATCCCTATAGACCTTTATTCCCAAGATATATGTCGCTTCTCCAAGATCCTTAATTGAGAAACGACTACTTAACCACGTTTTAACGCTTTCCATACTTGGTATATCATTTCCAAATAAAAGTATATCATCGACATACAAAATAAGGAACATGATTATACTCCCACTAGCCCATTTATACACACACGCCTCATCACCGTTTTGGACGAAACCAAACGCTTTGATTTCTTCATTAAAACGATGATTCCACATCCGTGATGCTTGTTTCAACCCGTAGATTGATTTCCTTAACTTACATACTTTATCAGGATTAGATGGATCGACAAAACCTTCAGGCTGAACCATATGGACATCTTCCTCAAGATATCCATTTAGAAAAGCGGTCTTGACATCCATTTGCCATATCTCATAATCAAAATGAGCTGCAATGGCAAATAATATCCTGATCGACTTAAGCATCGCAACCGGCGAGAAGGTTTCATCATAATCAATCCCTTGAGTTTGCGTGAAACCTTTTGCGACAAGTCGAGCTTTGTAAGTATCTAAATTTCCATGCATATCGGTCTTCTTCTTGAAGACCCACTTACATCCAACCATTTTGGAGTTAAGTGGACGATCAACCAATTCCCAAACTTGGTTATCGTGCATGGATTGCATCTCGGCGCTCATGGCTTCAAGCCACTTGTCACAATCAGATTGTGACATAGCATCTTTGTAGGAGATCGGTTCATCCGAATCGACCAAGTAACAATCATCCACAAGAAATCCATATTTCTTGGGAGGTCGACTAATCCTATTAGATCTGCGAGCAACGTGTGTATGATCAACCATTTGATCATCTTCAACATCCTCGTGTTGAAAGCTAGTATCGACCAACTGTGTATCATCCAGTGATTCTTGAACCTCTTCAAGTTCCACTCTCTTTTCACTAGGTCCTTCCATAAGGAACCTAGTTTCTAAGAAGTATCCTTTGCGTGAAACAAACACTTTTTGTTCACTAGGATCATAGAATATATATCCTATATCATCCTTTGGGTATCCTATGAAGATACACCTGATGGATCGAGCCTCAAGTTTATTTGGGGTGTCACGTTTAACATAAACTATGCATCCCCATACCCTTAAATATGAAAAGGATGGAACCTTTCCATGCCACACTTCATAGGGTATTCGATCCACCTTTTTGGTCGGGGCCATATTCAAAATACGAGCCGCTGTGAGTAGCGCATATCCCCAAAATGATGGCGGTAGTGAGCTTCGTGCCATCATTGATCGAACCATGTCCAACAGTGTTTGATTCCTCCTTTCGGATACTCCGTTATGTTGAGGAGTTCCAGGAGGAGTGAGCTGTGAAATAATCCCACAATCTCTAAGATGACTTTGAAAAGCTTCACTTAGGTATTCGCCTCCTCTATCGGAGCGGAGTACCTTGATTGTTCGGTCGAGCTGATTTTGTACTTCATTTTGAAATTCCTTGAATATTTCAAAAGCTTCATGTTTGTGTTTCATTAGATACACATACCCATATCGACTAAAATCGTCGGTAAAGGTAATGAAGTACCTTTCACTATTCCTACTAGCTGGCTTGAAAGGTCCGCATACATCCGTATGTATGATACCTAACAAATCCTTAGCCCTTTCATTTGTACCTTTGAAAGGCTCTTTGGTCATCTTGCCTTGAATACAAGATTCACACTCATCAAACGAACCTAACTCGTTTGTTTTCAAAAGACCTTTCTTTTGGAGAGTATTTATACGATTCTTGTTTATGTGTCCAAGGCGACAATGCCAAATGTAGGAATCACTCAAATCCTTTTTGAGTCTTTTAGTAGAAGTTTGATATAATGAGCTATTTGAGGTATTATCATGAACCAATTCATAAATACCGTTGTTTGGTACAGCTTTAAAATAAAAGATACCATTAGATGAGACATGCATTTCTGATCTTACAAATTTAAAGTCAAAGTTACATTGTCTAAGAAGGTGCACAGAAATAATGTTCCTAGTCAAACTAGGAGCATACAAAACATTTTTCAAAACAACTTCCAAACCACTTGGAAGCGATAAAGTGAAGTCTCCTCTAGCGACCACGTGCACCCTTGCACCGTTGCCCATGAAAAGATTCACTTCGCCCTTCTTTAAGTCTTCATTCTTTTTGAACCCCTGCAACCAATTGCAAATATGAGTTCCACATCCGGTATCCAATACCCATGTGTTAGAAGAAATAAGATTTAGCTCAACATTAATCATAAAGACATTACCCGAGGTATGCGCCGCATTCCTCTTGTCTTTTAGCTCTTTTAGGTAGACCGGGCAATTGCGTTTCCAGTGTCCGGTCTCCCCACAACCAAAACAAGGATCATCCTTATGACCCCTCGGTTCCATAACCTTTTGTTTCTTTGCCATAACCGGTGATTTGCCCTTACCCTTAAGATGCACAGGAGGACCCTTTCTTTTGGCTACCTTAGCCTTAAGATTGGGTTGAGATCGATTCTTGGATCTACCTTCATTGATCGCAAACATGGGTAAAACCCTTTTGCCCATGCTCGCCTCGGCTGTTTTAAGCATTGAGTGAAGTTCTCCAATGGTTTTGTCCCACCCGTTCATGTTATAATTTAACACGAATGTGTCGAACCTTTTCGACAAAGAGTTAAGGATCAAATCCGTTGCTAACTCTTTTGAGATGGGACAATTGAGCTTGGCGAGGCGATCAATGTAACTTTTCATCTTAAGTACATAAGTTGAAACTGGTTGATTATCATCCATTCTACATGCATGCAAGGCTCGAACCGTTTCGAACCTTTCAACTCTTGATTGCTTAAGGAACATTTCCTTAAGTTGAGTAATCATGTCGTACGCATTATGGTTTTCGAAATCCTTTTGGATTTCGGGAACCATAGTCGCCAACATGAGGCATGACACTTGAATGGAATCTTCCGTGAGTTTGACCCAATTCATATATTCGACCTCACTTCCCTCTTCCGGTTCTTCGGGGATAGGTGTTTCCAAAACATGATATAATTTTTCTTGTTTTAGAACAATCCTTAAATTTCGGAACCAATCCGAAAAGTTATTGTGGTTAAGACGGTCTTTAGCGAGAATAGATCGGAGAGAGACATTTTGGACGTTAGGGATTATGTTGTCGTCGACGTGTGCGGCCATCTGCAGAATTTTAATTAAGTTCATTTTAGTGTTTTACCTTTTTAATTATTAATACCCTTTTTTATATATACCAAATATAATTAATAATTAAAATCTAGAATCCAACGATAAACCCGACTCCGGTTAGGTGACCTTTTTCCCATTGTCGATTTATCAAGGTAGTTATTCATAACAATTGCAAACCCTTTTGCAACTTCTAGAGTTTATGGGACCGGTTCGAAATCATATTTCGTGTCGGCATGTTTATCCCATCAACACCTATTAGACCCCATGCTTGGGTGACCCTCTTCACATGGTTCTAATTTAAGTCGTCCTACTTGTATCAACTTGTAATATTAACATACAAACGGTTAGGTGACCTTTTTCCCATTTATATGCCAATATTACCTTAACATATTAATTTACTCTATGCGGTTAGGTGACCTTTTTCCCACTAAGAGCTTACTAATATGTTAAGCGTTATACAAAAGGATGGTGTTTAACTTATTATCCTTAATTTTAAAAGGGATTTTAGTTTTAATAATTCTAGTTGTAAAACTTTAAATCATGTTCTAACATGCATTTAGTAACACGATATTTTGAAACCATTTTCAAAATTCTAATTTATAATAAAGCCATTTTATTATGGGCGTGAGACGGCTAGTTAATAAATCCATTTTATTAAACTATGTGTCACGTAATTACCGATAATTATTAGAACCCGTTTTATGCTTTGTTAATTAATTCTATGTGACGAAGTTGATATCCTAATATCTAACAACCACACAATCAAACAATCAATTAACAAGCATACACAATTATACTAGACACGAGCCACTAAATTAGACCACACTTGTTAGCCGAAACAAGTGTGTGTCTTAGGTCCAATCCTAAGGGACACATGACACATGGATGTTGTAGCTCCCACTCGATCCCGCATCCAAATGCTTCGAGCATCTTCTTCAACCCCGTTGTGATCCACTGGGCTTGAACTTGGGCCTTAGCTTCCATAAGCTTCCATTTGGGCTCAATTGGTGGGCTTAGGTCCTTTTGGGCTTGAATCCCTTAATGGGCTTGTGAGACCCATTATTACCATACCCGGCCCAATTAGGCCCAAACTTCCAATTTTGCAATCTTCTTTATTTTACAAAATAAATGTCCTAATACATTTTTCTATAAAATAAAGATATTACAAATAACCTATTTATTACATACCCATATGAATAAATAATTACAAAATTACAAAAATTGCCCCTAATTAATTATTACAAACCGAAACTTGAATAATTAACTACAATCACAACATCAACCACAAACAAACATCCACTTGGTCTACGGCTCGGTCTAGTATTAACAAACATAACCCGTTATGTCTTAGGAACCCGTTCCAAAACCCCTTGGCTTTATCGGGCCTAGCCCAACCCAATTTGGGCTTGACCCAATAACGTGATTATGGGCTTCGGCCCACATGTGCAAAACACATGGGCTTCGGCCCAATTAAAAAAACTCATGGGCTCGGCCCATTTAACCAAAAATGGGCTTCGGCCCATATAGCTTTTCCCTTTAATTTCCGGTTAGCCCAATAACCATATTAAAGTGGGCTTCGGCCCAAATTCACCCGAATTGGGCTTCGGCCCATTTACTCGGTTTTTTTTTTTTTTTTTTTTGAACATAAGCCAAAAACAGTAACAAGATTAAATACAAAAAAAAATATCATGCATGTTAATTTTTTTGTATAAAATCTTTCAAGGGGAAAAATATAAAACCGAGAACCCGAAGCTTAGTTTCCCGTATCCCGGCTCTTGATGCCATTTGTTGGGTTTCTATGGAATTTACAAGCTTAGTTAACCATTTAACTAGTCACAATTAAGGCGGAAGCGTGATATTTACAAACTAAACATATCTATCCATATGTTTATATATATGTGTATATTACAAGTCTATATAATATATGTTCATGAACAACCTAGTTTATCCATGTCATTAGATTACCAATAATCTATTTACTAGAAACCCGAAGCAAGGATCAAATGATACGGAAAAGCTAAACTATCAAGCTTGTAAACACTTACATTCTTAACCCTTTAAGAGTTTAGTAGATGGTTGAAGAAGATGATGATGTGAATGTTAGACTTTCAAAGGAAAACCCTCAAACGGAATATACCCCGAGCCTCCAACACACACCGAGCTATGCTAGGAAGCTTGAACACGAAAAACCCGAGACCCGAGCCCTTCCTTTTTCTTTTGGCCGTAAACAAGAAAGAAAGAAAGAAAGGAAGAGTTGTTTGTTTTTGTTTTCTTGAAAGTGTTTTTAATAATGTTATGATCAAGTCTTTCACAAACCCATACATATAATGTGTTAGGTATTTGGTTAAGTGAACCACACTCAACCTTTTCATGACAAGATATTGACCAAGACATGGGGTGTGGGGCCCACCCAAAACCGGCCCCAATTATATCTTTTTTTTTTTTTTTTTTTTTTATTTTATATTTTATAAAATATATAAACACCCCATCTTTTATAAACCATTTTATAAAAGAATACATAGTTAAATAATTATTCCAATAATAATTATTTGAATAAATAAATTAACCAATTAATTTATTTAACACTTTCAAGTAAATATTCAGAAACCCGATTTTCTGAATGTATCGTGTTCTGTATTTGTTTTATAGATCTTATCTTAACAAATATATAATTGGTGTGTGTCTAACTCGTTATTGGGTATGACCCGACTTGGATCAAACACAAATAGCCACATTAACCTAATTACGTGTCTCGGGCATACGATATTCCAACAATATATATATATATATATATATATATATATATATATATATATATATATATATATATTATTTCTAACCCTTACACCATTACACCCAAAAAACAAATTCTCACCTCTTGCTGACTAAGCACTACATGGCGTAAAACGTCCTATTTTATAGCCCCTCCACTGCACATAGCCTTACAAGTAAAATTTCATGAATATTCTTTTACTTTGTACGATGTGTAAAAAGATTAACTTACTACCAAAGAATTACTATGTATACATAAGACTACATGATCATGTATATATATAAGATATACATAAGGTTGCGTGTTTACTTGTTATAGTTAAGATTTCATGAATATTCTTTTACTTTATAAATGTGTAAGATATTAACTTTCTACCAAAGAATTACAATATAGAGAGAGATGGTGTGTGGTGTGTGTGTGTGTGTGGGGGGGGGGGGGGGGGGGGTTATTGTTTCTATTTTTTGTCCCGCACGAGTCCCACACGAACATGAAATAATGATAGTGGTTGGATAAGACAGACAAATGAACGAAAGGTGGAAATGAAATTTGCACAAAGTTAAAACATATAGACCATCTTTATATAAAATTAAATCTAAAGTTTTTCTTTTGTGTGAATCAAAATAAAGTTAAGTGGATGGTGACGATTGAGAAAAAAACTCTAGAAATATCACGGGGGAAAATGTGAAAAGCTAAAAAGCTTTGAGGTATCACGAAATTACAAGAAAATTTCTTAATTCAACTAGTGTTAATCAATAAGTATAATATAATGCGTATAAAATTGTACTAACAATCTTAAGCAAACAACAAACTTATAGGTAGCTAGAATTGGTATAAGATATTAAGATACTTTGTTCTTATGTGTATTCATTCAGCTAAGTAAAACAACATTCTACTTCTAAATTCATGTGATCTGCATAATGTTGGATTTGAACTCTCAACTTGTAACAGTCCTCCTCACGATGAATCATAATATTGTTCGCTTTGGTCGGGATAAACCACCATCACCTCACAGATTTGTTTTTGATTGCCTAGGTGGAGATTTTCTATGAGCACGCTTAACTGTGGAGTTCTGTTCTTATCCACTACCATTAAGCCCTCGAAAGGCGCTATGATGAGAAATGTATCCAATTCTTTATAAAGAAGTCTTCATTATCCTCCCTAACCGATGTAGGATGTCACACAACCTTTAAAGGAATGAAGCGCATAATACAACATTCGATACTGTTGGGCAAATTCCTTATGGGCTAATTAAGTCAATATTCACTCATCTTTTCTAGGTAAGCCGGTGGCTGCATTAAAATGTATGAGGAAATGAAGTATATGTAAAAAGACTTTGAGTTAAGTTTATATAATAACGGTCTTCTTGATGTTGCACGGACTTGTGTGTTGCTATAGTATATCACAATCTTCTTGTCTTTGTTGTTGGCTTTAGTGTTCATGTAATATGTTGAAGGCTGATCATTGATGGTTCATATTTCCTGAGGTGTTAACTTATTTGGCGTGACTATAGTTCTCTTATATCTTATTGGTTTAGTTTTTAAAGATTTTGGTTTTATTCAATGTTCGGTTGTCCTTTATGTAACTTCTTGTGTTTCTTCTATCTGTTAACGACTTATCAATGTTTTAAGTTTATATATTTAAGTAAAAGTTAATTATAAGGACTACTTGATAATAAAATATACAACAGTTTTAGATAGAGTAAAATGTGATGATTTATTATTAGTTTGTAGTAAGGGTTGTTGAACGACTGAACGAGTGATTTTAGTCAGGTCTACGCCAATTTGTGTTAGGGCTCTTTTAATTATGAAGATGTTTTGATTGTTAGTCTTCTGTTTAAGTGAAACTTTATTTGACTCAAGTTAGCTTGTGACCCAACATATTAGACACGAAAAAGAAACACAACCCTCGTAATACGGGGGATAAAACTAGTATATATATATATATATATATATATATATATATTTCAATTTTTATTTTAAATAAACAACAATAATTGGTGAAATATCTAGAGGTGGAGGGACCCTGAAAAAGGGGTATTAATTTGGATTTGGTCCCACGTAAAAGCAATGCTTTCTTCAATTATTGTTTTTGGTACAAATTGATATTGTTATAAATTATTTTTGAACAACTATAACTTTATACTATACATGGTTTGAATCATGTTACAAGTTAATTTAAACGGTGTCATTTTAACTTCAAAATTAATTATTTTTATTACCAATACCAAGTTATAATAAATAGTATCATCAGTGTATTATTTCATCAAATTTTGTTAAATCAATTATTTGAAGTAACTTAAATATTGCTATGATCTATCTAAATATAACTCATAGTGTATCTAAGGTGTAAACAAGTCAACATATCAATCCAAATGAAGCTTGTGCTCGCTTGCTTTGCGTTCTATTTATAAAGATCAAGTTCATCTCGTGATTAATCGAGTTAGAGTTTGGTTCAAGCTCAACTCTTTTAATCTTTATTTGATTATGTTAATTATGTACATATATAATATACTTTATTTTGTTTATTTTATTATAACAATGTATAATAATATTTTATGTAGTTACATATTCATTATATTAATGAAATGATAATAATTTGAATAAATAATAGACTTCTTTACGCTTTGTTCTTGAGTTTTTTAACCAAAGAAAAAAAATAAAAGGAGAGGGAAGGATAATAAAAGGAATTTTTTTTTAATTAAGTGTGTTCTTGAGTTGGAAGGAAATCAGAGGAAAGGAAAGGATATCTATGTTATTAAGTTGGATGGAAAGAAAAGGAAAATAACACTTTTACAATTTTACCCTTAAGTTGGATGTTCTAAACTATGTTCTTAGTGGGTAATATTGTAATTTGGTTTTTTATCCTTAGTAATCAGCCCATTTTTGAGAGGATAATTTATTGAGAAAAAACATCAATTTAATCTCTCATAACTTCTCCTACTCAAATCATTTTCATCCTAAAAAAACTCAAAAACACCCATTTTTTAACTATCCTTAGTTTTTTTTTCATTTTCCTCATATAAAAAAACTTTAGAACATGGCGTTAGTGAAAGTCAAGTTAATACCAAAACTTGAGCGTGTGCTTCTCTATTAAATAATTTATGATCTAGGCCTGCTCTCATTTAGAATAAATTACGATTTTTTTACTAGTCAGTCTTAAATAATGCACAAACAGTTTATTGTATTTGTAGATTAGCTTAATACGTAAAGCCAATGGAAATAGAAGGGGGCAACATACCACCCCCGTGGTCATTCGAAAGGAATGACTTCAACGTTGAGGAGCATGACACATTCAGAAAGGGGAATTCCGAATACAAGGTATCTAATACTCGAAACCCTTTCATAATCTGGCCCCTTTGATGAACCTTCTTGCAAAATATACACTGTTAACCTCGCCATAAGATGGAGATTCCATCTTTGACCATCATTCGATGCGAGGATCAATGCCTGATTCTTAGAGAAAACAAATACAAGAATGAGATTAGAGTTGATGTCACCATTTATGTCATCAGTCCCCACTTGGTAAACAACATTATGTTACAATGATATCTCATATTTCCACTTATTAGGAAAAATATCATTCTTGTCTCTTTATGGTCCATGCATGCCAAGTCATCAATCGGGCTCGGGTTAACTCGTGAAAACGGGCCATATCTCAGCCCGTAAAACATTTAATGAAATTTTTTTAATAGAATAATAAAATCTGCTAACCCTCAATACTTTATTACTTTTCCTAAAATAAGTGAAAATTAAATTTATTTATAGACTATTTTAAAAACATATTCATTAAATACGACATAAATACAAGTAAAATAAAAATATATTTAAATAAAATAATAATAATAATAACTATGAAAATTGACCCAACAAGGGTACCGTTTGAAAATATCAGCTACTATTTTCAAGGCAAGGCAAGGCAAGGCGCGTTTATTAAACCCACTCATTCACTACCATCTTCTTCGTCTTACATTCTATTCTATTCATCCACTCATCATCACCACTGCTTTCTGGTCAGTACTCTCTCTCTCTCACACACACTGTTCTTATGTTGATGATTAATTTCATTTGATTAACCGTCTGAATTCATGCATGCATATATCAATCAATCGATCGATCTAATCTAGATGTAATTACGTTTTCTTATAATTTGATTTGACCTGACTGTCGATTGAAACGGATTAATTAATATTTGTTTATCGTATTATTTTTCGTTATGGTGTTACATGCATATGAATTTCTGTTTAATGCTTTAATCTGGTTTCGGTATCGAAAACATGAAAAAACGATTACCAATACCGGTTCCGATCGTGTAAGGTCGTTAACATGTACCCTACCAAAAAGTACCTATACTGAAAATGCATATCGAATACCGTACCTGTATTTTCGGATCGGTATCACTGAAACTACCTGAACAGAATGGTACGGATACCGAAAATATGAAAAAAATGAATACTGACACGCATATCGATTGTATTAGGGCGGTAACCAGTACCGTACTAAAAAGTACCTATACAAAAAAGGTGTAAAAACCATATACATGCCTATATTTTAGGTTTGGTACTGAAACTGAATGGTATCGATACTAAAAACATGAAAAAAACAAAAATACGATACTAGCACCGATTGTGTTCGGTCGGTACCGGTTCGGTACGATACCATTTGGGAAAAAAGTGTTCATACATAATTTGTTGTACAGTAATGCCCTAATACCATCAATTTACTGATTGGTGGCAGATTAATCATGCTTATTGTGCGGTTTTGTGGTGATTAGTAGTTTAGGGCTTATGTTGTAGGTCTTAAGAAGATGAAACATAAAAGAATGGTTACGTAAACACAATTTAACTAATGTTTTATGAAAGTTGCTTTTGGTCCCCTTGTATTGACCAATCTCTAAGGCTACAATAAAAACCGGAGTCTTGATCATTTTGATAGGATCGTGTGTAATTTGGTTTGGGTTGGTTTTGGGCTTAAAACGAATCAAAAACCAAAAATTTGGATTTTGAGAACCATTCAGCGGCTTTTATGGTATTCACAATTGGTTCGTTTTTGCCATTTGGGCATAAATTTTCGGGCCTTACTGGCTGTTTGGTAGCCTCTTAAATCTTAATGATTCTCTTAAGAAGCTACCTCTGCATCATTCAGTATGTTTCTAAAACTTAACCATTAAGAGGTTCCATGACCCATTAAGTGGTGTATTTTTAATGAACCAAACATACTCTACCACTGATTGCCAAACAGTAACACACAAGTCTCTTAATGAGTCAACACTTGATTGCCAAACAGCCCCTTAAAATGGTCCAAAATAATGAATTTGAGCGAAACTTTAAGCCTGAAAGTTTTTGTTGATTAATAATAAACTGATGACTCTAAACTTTTTGGTCTACACTTTTTATTAGCTTTTTATAAATTACTAAACATTCAAAAATAAAAAGGAATCCAAAATTCATTTACAAAAGACATTTTTTTGGGTTTACGGGTTCGGTTTTCGCTGTGCCAAACCGAAACCAAACTGGAAATACAGTTTTAGGTAAAATATAAAACCAGACCATCAGTTTTGGGTTAGTTTCGGTTATTTCAGTTGCAGAGCATTTATTTTGGCATCATGCACACCCTAGTTTTGATCTCGTTATAGACGTTACTCTAATAACTGAAATTATTAAAAGTTTTCCATTTTGTTAACTTTTGCTTTAATTGGATAAACCTTACAGTTTCCAGTATGAATTTGAGATGTATGCTTTTAAGTATTTCTTAGAATTGTAAGGATGTTTTTCATGGGTGTAGTTTAGCTGGGCTCACGCCCCTCCGTTTTTTCGCTTGGTAGTGTAAATTTATCATTTTTCGGTCAAAAAGTTTTATACATAATGTAAATTTATTTGTTATTGTCTGAAATATTGAGCCCGCCCCCTTCGACGTTATGTCCTAGCTTCGCCACTGATTTTTTGCCATTCAGCATGTTCGAATTCATACTTTGCAACATCTATATAATTGAGAATATGTCTTTTTGGCAGATTCATTCAAAATGGCTTCGATTCATGCTAATTTGACGGCAGTTATGTCTAAAAACATCAACAATTCTGGCGTGTCAACGATCCAAAAGACTGCTTTCTTGCCTGTTTTTGATGTGGCTGCTGATACTACCTACTTATTGAAGAAGGAAACACGCTCAGTAGGCTTCATGGTGCCTCGGGCCACGTTGACCTTTGACCCTCCATCAACCAATGCTGAGAAAACTAAGCAAAGGAAGAACACAGTTGACCCGAATGCCCCTGATTTTCTTCCACTTCCATCCTTTGAACAATGTTTTCCACAAAGCACAAAAGAATTTAGGTAATTTGCTTATTGGTATAGTTTTATCCATAAAAAAGGTTCATAATTTTTGTGTGTGCAGGTTGGTACAGTTAACTCTAATTGTCTTTGAATAATATGATTTAGGAGGTTTATGCATGAAAAAAACACGTTGGGCAATTTTGAGCTGTTTCATTTTACCTATTTGTTTCTTGAATTTTCCTTAGTTTGACTTGTAAGAGAGAAAGCATAACCGTAATAATTTGCTTATGTACGATAGTTACAACGATGTGGGTCGGGTAACCGGTCAAACGTACGACAGTTACATAGATGTCAAGACAGGTCAAGCCAAATTTGTCCAATTTTTTTTGTTAAATAGTCAGTGTGCCAAATATGATTAAGAAAAAGACATTGTTTGAATAATATCAATAGTTTAACTTTCTTGACAAAAGGATGAGGTTGTGTTGTAAAAGTACAGTTTGGGATACTTTGGACCAGTTTGAACCCTTTCCTGTTTAGCTTTTCATTACAAAATTTTTGTTCATGTTTGATCCGTAAGAGATGATTCTAAGTCATAACTGGAATTGACCCGTTTTGAAGACGGGTTGAAATATTAATTCTTTGCTGAATTGTCATACAGGGAAGTTGTTCATGAGGGATCTGGTAATGTTCTTAAAGTTCCATTTCGACGTGTCCATCTAGCAGGGGATGAGCCACATTTTGACACATATGACACCAGTGGTCCACAAAACATAAGCCCTCAAGTTGGTATGCAAAAAGTTTCCAACTTTCACTCGGTTTTAGTTTTAGCTTATTCTCTTATTGATTTTAAAACTCATTCTATTAGATGTTGTGGTAGTTTTGACCCAAAGCTAACCGACCTGTTTGGGCCAATACTAAAAGTGATCTGTTTGGCCCATTAGTCCTGCTGTATTGTGCTAACATTATTTTTGTAAAATCATTAATAAGATATTAATTACTTATAGAAATGGGCAAATGTGTGGGTAAGCCCAAACCTACTGACCCGTTTGGGCGCATACTAAAAGTGATATTTTTGGCCTGTTAGTGCTAGCATTATTTTTGTAACCATGAATAACACACTTATTACTTATAAAAATGGGCAAATATGTGTTAGCCTAAACCTACCCAGCCCGTTTGGGCCTGTACTAGAAGTGATCTGTTTGGCCCATTATTCCTACTGTAATGTGCTAACATTATTTTGTAATCATTCATAACACATTAAATACATATAAAAATGGAAAATGTGTGGGTTAGCCCAAGCCTACCTGGCCCGTTTGGGCCTATACTAAAAGTGACCCGTTTGGCCCATTCGTCTTGCTGTATACTTTTTACTTCATCTAATTAACTGTATAACTTTACTACATAGGACTCCCGAAATTACGCAAGGATTGGATCGATAGGAGGGAGAAGTTGAGCCCACCAAGATACACCCAAATGTACTACGCGAAGCAAGGGATCATAACCGAAGAAATGCTCTACTGTGCAACCCGTGAGAATCTGGACCCTGAATTTGTGAGATCAGAAGTGGCACGTGGTCGTGCAATTATTCCTTCCAACAAAAAGCACCTTGAATTGGAACCAATGATTGTTGGAAGAAAATTCTTGGTCAAAGTCAATGCCAACATTGGCAACTCTGCTGTTGTAAGCTCAATAGAAGAAGAAGTCCATAAACTCCAATGGGCCACAATGTGGGGCGCAGATACCATCATGGACCTATCCACGGGCCGACACATCCACGAAACCCGCGAATGGATCCTTCGTAACTCTTCAGTACCCGTTGGGACTGTGCCCATATACCAAGCTCTAGAAAAAGTCAATGGCATTGCTGAAAACTTGACTTGGGAGGTTTTCCGTGAGACATTGATCGAACAAGCGGAACAAGGGGTGGATTACTTCACTATTCATGCAGGTGTGTTGTTGAGGTATATACCATTAACAGCTAAGCGGATGACGGGGATTGTTTCACGTGGTGGGTCGATTCATGCAAAATGGTGTTTGGCTTATCATAAGGAGAACTTTGCTTATGAACATTGGGATGATATTCTTGATATTTGTAATCAGTATGATATTGCTTTGTCTATTGGTGATGGGTTGAGGCCCGGGTCAATTTATGATGCTAATGATACTGCTCAGTTTGCTGAGTTGTTGACTCAGGGTGAGTTGACTCGTCGAGCCTGGGAGAAAGATGTGCAGGTATATTATTATTATTATTATCATCATCATCATCATCATCATCATCATCATTTGGTTCTAAAGTTTTTGGGTTGGGTTCAGTTATTTTGTTGGTTATTTTAAATTAATGATAAAAGTTGGTTTTTCTAGTATTTACGGGTTCGGTTCAGGTTTTTTTCTTGTTATATCCCGATAATGAACCGAAAATTCGGTTATTGAAAAACATAAGACCAAACCTTCAGTTTTGCGCTGGGTTCGGTTATGTTGGTTATTTTGGCTATGAACTGACCCGCATTTTAAATGTTTTAGGTTATGAACGAAGGTCCGGGACACATCCCGATGCACAAAATTCCCGAAAACATGAAAAAACAGCTCGAATGGTGCAATGAGGCACCCTTCTACACGCTTGGCCCATTAACCACTGACATTGCCCCGGGATACGACCACATTACCTCCGCAATCGGTGCAGCCAACATCGGAGCCTTAGGAACCGCACTCTTATGTTACGTCACACCAAAAGAACACCTCGGTCTACCAAACCGTGACGATGTCAAAACCGGTGTCATTTCATACAAAATAGCTGCTCACGCAGCTGACTTAGCCAAAGGCCACCCGCACGCACAAGCGTGGGATGACGCACTCAGCAAAGCCCGGTTTGAGTTCAGGTAGTTAAACTCTAAAGCGTGTGCAATAATGGTGTAAATTGTATTGATAATTGTAATTAGCGTTTGTACAAGAGACGGGGTTACATAACACTACCTCTAACATGTGTTACATTGTGTCTATAGATGGTTGGACCAATTTGCATTGTCACTTGATCCAATGACCGCCACGTCATTTCATGATGAGACATTACCATCTGACGGGGCGAAAGTGGCACATTTTTGTTCCATGTGTGGGCCCAAGTTCTGTTCGATGAAGATAACCGAAGATGTGAGGAAGTATGCGCAAGAACATGGGTACGGGAGTGCAGAAGAGGCGGTTCAACAGGGGATGGATGCGATGAGTGCCGAGTTTCAAGCAGCGAAGAAAACCATTAGCGGTGAACAACATGGTGAAGCGGGTGGTGAGATTTACTTGCCAGAATCGTACATCAAGGCTATGAAGAAATAAAGGTTAGTTGATGTTCGTGTCATGCTTTATCTTTAACATGTCAAATTTTGTATAAAACGGGCCGAAATGGTTCGGTTTTAACGGTTTGGCGGTTTCGACTTTAGATTATTATCAAAATGTTCTTTAGGAAAGAAACAGAAATATATATTTAATTAAGGAGTTTGTTAAAGAAAGTTAGATTATTATTAAAAGTGTGAAATAATGCATTTATATTTGGCATATAAATAATTTATGAAAAAGTTAAAGCATTGGATAATTTTTTATGCCCAACCTTACTTGTTTTGACCCATTACCTGCGTGCCAATTTCGTGTTCGTTAATAACATTAATGAATGAATATGGACACAAAACCATGCGCAATTATGTGTTCGTGAACTGTCTTTTTGTTCGATAAAAGTTAAATGAATGAACATGACCAAAGCCTTGTTCGGTTTGGTTCAATTCAGTTCGTTTAGAGCCCTACACAAAGTAGCATAAAAAGATCGTTGGATGTTCATTGATGTCTCTTAAAGGTTTTAAAATAGACTAGTCAGGCAACAAGTCAAAACAGTTGATTTTGTACATGTTAGGTTGGGTTGACCCGGAACCACCTTTTTTTTGTCTAATATTTTGTTTTTATAATTTTATTTCAGAGAGCAAGCGAAAATCGATGATCATGTTGGACTATCTGCAAGAGTCGGCCTAACATAAACTGAAGTTCAAGATCCTCATTTCAAGTACTAGGTAAGTACATAGTTTTTATTATCGTATTGAATAAGTGAAAGGCCGAACAATTGTCTCGTTTAAATTTGCGGTGTGCTAGTAGTAATTGAACTTTAATATTGAAGCTTTTATTATCTGAAACTTTAATATGTTGTTGTGTTCATTCCTTATTTAAATGGTATTGACATAAGTTATGCACCGGGGGTGTTTGAATCTGCTAGCAGCATCGAGCCACCGCATGTTGTCGGTTGGTGGTGACTGGCAGTTTCAGGCTGAGAAAGTCCCTTAGAACCTGAACAGGATAATGCCTGCGTAGGGAGAGTGCTTTTTTGTTTCTTTATGTAGGCACGTTATGATGATGAATGATCATGCTCCCATTTCTTGTGTGGCTGGCCGAGTAACCGATTCCAAAGTTTAGGTAACGACTAACGAGGTTGGTTGTTGTTATTATTAAGATAGATGTTAAATTTTTGGATTCGCGAGTTGGGTGACTGGTCAAAGGAGCCGAGTTGGAGTGGGTTGACCCGCGACTTATTGTCTTTTTCTTGCTATAAGTAATTAGTGTGTTAAATATGATAAAAAATCCATAATCTAACATTACTAATGCATTATTTGTAGCATCAGATATCTAGGAAAATGTATGCATTACAAATACATTTTGGTCAGTCATTTGACTTATTTGAGGATCCAAAATGGACCAATTACAATGTTATGTACTAGCGGTGTCCATGAGCCGAGCCTGATCCCGGTTCAGCTCGAGCTTGGCTCATTCAACATAAGAGAACTTGAGCTCGACTCATTTAGAGGTCTCTCTCTAAATCATAGAGTCGGCTCGTGTGTAATCTAATAAGCTAGGGTCTAGCTTGTTTATTATTCAACTATAACATATAGACGATCCTTTTTCTCTTTATCACAGTTATATATCATATTTTTATAGAATTGTATTTATATAATAGAAGAGCGCGCAGTGTGTCTAGTTTGGGTTCAAGACTTTAAGCTCGTTTATATTGCGAACTACTATATTTAAGCTTGAGATGGCAACCATACGTTTTGTTTTTCTTTATAAATTGTGGGAACGCTAACTTTACTAGGCTTGATATCAATTTAATAGCTTATGGGGTTTTCGTGATAGGATTATTGTACACAACTTAGATAAAAGCTTGACTAGTCTGCAAGATATGCATATACGATGACTAGAATTCGAGTTAGCTTGAGCTTGAGTTATTACATCTTTTGAGCTTGAAACGACTAAAATTGGAAATATAATGGCCACGTGTGATAGTGCGTGCCATAGAACAAGCAAAAATGCATTACATTTCCTATATATCCAACATAAATCACCACGAAAGAAGTACCGAATGCGAGTGGCCATGTGATGAATGAATGTCTTGTTTAAGCAATTTAACAACTTTAATTTGTAGAACAATACAAGAACAAACATGAAAACTAATTAAATAGTTTTATGAAACAGTACTACTTAAGAATACAATCATGGCTTATGATGCTTCTTTAAATACAAACAAAAGCTGTCACAATGGCTTTGAATACCCCACACACTAAAGTAAGTTTGAACACTACTAAGAAACAAACCCACAAGTCCAACTAAAAGTGCAACAAAGGCCCAAGGACTCATGATATACTCATGCTTGAGTTGTGTCATCCATGTATTCCTCCTACTACCAGAATGCCTTTGAATACCAGACCTTTCAACTGAATAAGCAAAATTATTTGGCACAAGATCTGTCCCTATTTCATTAAATAGTTGTGCAACTTCTTTGTCGCTCCCGAGTCGGTTGTCAAGAATCCCAGCTTTTCGGAGAACCTGAACGTCCTTAGAATGATCGATCAACGAATCAAGAAGACATATATATGAGGTGACCCATGCAGCATTTGTATCATTAGAACACATTTCATATGCTACTAAGTTTAACAATATAGGTTTTGTGGAGTCATCCACAGTGATGGGAGGAAGCTCTAGGCTTGCACAAAATCCTTGCTTAGTAAACTTAATATGCGCCAAAGACCTAGTTCGACTTGGCTTGAAACTAATGCCTACTTCTATAAGCTCATTAACGTTACGAAAAGTGTACCTGTCATTCGCGCATGGACCAAAAGATTTCTCTTTTGTAAGCCTAGTTTGCAAAAGCTCAAGAAGATGATTTTTCGCTGGTGATATTCTGTCGGTGATACTTTTTTGTTCAGTGACAGAAGCATTGGCTCGTGACCTTCTTCCAAGTCTTTCTGTTGCTAAAATATTGTCGTCCACAAATCTTTTGATCTTTAAATCCCACATTTCATCGGGTACAAACTTCATCACCTCAGTTATCACTCGATATGGGATTTGATTCTCGAGCAAAAACATGTCTTGCTGAACAAACATGATTTGGTGGCTTTTTAAGCCGAGAGTATCCGTTTCATTGTTCAAAAATATATGCTCAATAACATACATAATGAAACAACCATCTAGCAGCATCATTCTTGTGAACTCGTCATTTGAGAGATGATCAACATCATCTTCATAATATCCTCGCAACGTCTGAACCATTTCCTCAAGATTATGATACAAATCGCGAATCGAATCTTGGTTGCCTTTTAGTAGTTTGTTTGTGTAGAGAGATTTAAACCCCTCCACCGACTCGAGGTTTGGTTTACCATGGTGGTATGGACCAAGAGAGACAACTTTTGGGAGATAATATTTCTCATTATCCGTGTGTTCTTTTAGGATCATAGGAACTCGGTGGATTTGAGTTGTACGAGTAGGCGGTGACTTGGCTTTCAGTATCGAACGAAACCAGTCTTCGTTACTATCTTCGAAGGTTGGTGTAGGTGTAGTATCGGTGGCATTCAACATTGTTGGATCTTTGATGTTTTTAAGGTTAGATATGTAGTAGGGTATGTATGTTACTAACACTTATGATTAGCACCAAGTTTTTATAGTGATGTAATTAAGAATCATGCAAAGTAAAACGAACTTAGATTTGTGTAAATTAATGATTAATTAAAGATATATCCTTAACTTGAACCATGACTTAAGTATGGAATAATTTACTCACAAAGTGATTGCTTCATGTGGATGCTACGCATGGGACTTCACATGTATCATGTGCCTGTCAATTTTTAGTCCTTAAGAATTGTTTATTTGGTTTCTTTTGAGACAAAATCATCAAATAATAATTTGATATTGTTTCATTAAATTGAGAATATTTTCCTAACGATAAAATCAGTCGATCAATATTATATCATTTTTGTGAAACTTTACAAATTAGTTCAACTGTATATGACCAAATGTAGTATTTGTAAAACATGGCTAGTATTTGGTGACTTCATTTTTCACGGCGGTCAAATTTTATATCGCTAAGAAAAAAACCCCTTATCTCCTATTAGAAAATTTTCTAGTTCTCCCTTTGATGCTTCAACTCTTGCATATGTTCTTGCTTCGACAATTCAAAAGTCAGAGAAGGTTTTTTACTAATGAACCGATAGTCAAGCTCATTCCATAAAGTATCTTTTACTCTATCAAAACGGTATGGCCATCCTGGAATTCCTTCTAATGCCTTGGAATAATTTTGATGGATTATGTCATAAGTGTTACTTAGGTAACGTCAAAGTCCAACACTAAGTAAAAGTGTCAAACCTAGAGATTCATACAATAGTCTGACTTTACTATCTTGCCTTTTGATCACTACGACATAAAAGAAAACTTAAAACAAATGTGATCTTATTCAAGAAAATATAAGCATAGGATTTGCTACACTCAAATAAATAACAAATGCACAACGAAAAATTTAATAAGCTAGAACCGTTGATTCATTCGCTCTTATAAGTGATGGTTCTTCTTCAAAAGCATGCAAAGATCATCACAATCGCCTTTGGGACTCCAAACAGTGAAGTAAGCTTGAACACTACTGAGACAAAGAGCTATCAAAGCTCCAAGAAGTGCGAAAAATGCCCATGGGCTCTTCACATATTCATGCTTGAGTTGGGAAATAAGTGTGTTACTCCAACTTTCATAATGCCTTTGTATCTTGTTCTTAGGTTCCAAATATGCTAAGTTATTTGGTACCAAATCCGTACCTATCTCATTGAACAATTTCGCAATTTCATTATCGCTCCCTAGCGAGTTTTCAAGCACCCCAACTTTCCTAAGAGCCTTAACGTCCTCAGGCTGATCAATCAGAGAATCAAGAAGACATATATATGATGTAACCCATGCTTCATCATTCGAGCACATTTCGTAGGCTATCAAGTTTAACAGCATAGGCTTGGTGGAATCATCCACGGTTATTGGAGGGAGTTCAACAGCTGCTGAAAACCACCACTTGCCATTAATGAACTTAATATGAGCCAAAGACATAGTGTCACTTGGCTTGAAATGAATCCCTACTTGGATTCAAATTATTATTCTTGGAAGCGTTAACCTTTTTAGTAAAAGTACGATGAAGAAGATGGAGAATGTGGTCAGGTTCGTTGTCGAATAACTCCATTTTATGTTCTTCTCGACAACTTTGATCATTTCGGATACAAAGTATTGATTCTAACCACTTTCTTTTCGATTTCCCAGATGTTAAAATATTGCCTTTGATGAACGGTTTAATCTTGCTTAAACAATCGATCTTCAACAACTTCACCGCCTCGTTTATAACTTTGAAAGGAATCTGGTTCTCCAACAAGAACAAATCTTGATGAACAAAGACAATCTCATGTATTTTTAACTCCGGACAACTTTCAGCTTTCTCGCCAAAAATGTATTGAATGTAATACAAGATAAAACAACAATCCAACAACATCATCTTAGTGAAGACCTTATTAGAAAATACGGATGTCGTGTTTTCTTCATAGAAGTTTCTTAATTCTTGCACCATTTCTGGTTCACCGAGCTTTTTGTACAATCTTCTTAGGGTTTCCTTATCTAAAAGGAGCCTCATTGTGAAAACAGGCTTCAGTTTCTCGACTGACTCGAGTTTCTTGTCCCCAAAATGGTATGGACCGATTGAGACAACCTTTGGAACATAGTGTTTCTGGTAGTCATTGGTCTCTCTTACCATTTCAGGAACTTTATAGATTCTTGTGGTTGATGACGATGGAGAAGTGTGGTTGGCATTGATAATCGAGTCGATAACCCATTGTTCGTCTTCGAGTTCTCCATTAGCGAGTTCGATGTCGCGTGTGGTCATGTGTGGCACTGATATTTTTGGATTTCCTGGTTTAGTGTTGGTGAATATGAGATCATAAGCAAGTGTTATTTTATGGTATGGGTGCAAGGATGTTATAAATAAGATGTGTTCTAGGTACTTAAGTCTGAACTAGAGAATCTTAAAACTTTAGCTTTGTCTACAAATGAAGTTTGGAATATTATAATAGATAGTATTCCTAACTTAATTTATATATAAAGTAATTATCCCCATATGGGCGAATTTACGTTGATAGAAGGGGTTGCACGGGAACCCCCGAGTTTCGAAAGAATAGTTTAACTCTATATATAAAATCTGGAGTACACCCCCTTATAAAATTGAAGTGCACCACTTAACTAAAATCTTGAAGTGGTTGAACGGCAAAAGCTTTGGCTATTAATGTTCATGTCTCAAGTTCGATTCTTGAATTAGATTGTTTTTCTATTTTTATATGTTATGTTAGGTACTTGGCTATTGTATTTAAAATTTATTCATATTTACTCCAGCATTTAATTATTGTTAAAGAGTTTATACAGTTGCTAAAATCTTTTTTGTTTGACTCCTTGCGTAACTAGTATTTTGAATAAATATTACACACTCAATTGTTGAATCATAAAGATCAACTTTATGTAATTTCAAGCTAATTACACTTGGATAATAGATTCTAATAATTGTTTTTCAACACAATTGTGTACCAACATAACATACAGTTATGTGCTTCTTTAACTAGATTTTTGGGGATTTGATACATTGCACAGATATTAGGTCAGTCATACCCGAACTGAACCGGCCCAAACCATCAAACCGACCCGAATTTTTTATATCCGACTCTACGAAATTGGAGCATCTAAAAACAGTGCACCCCGTGAAAAAAATTTCTGGATCCGCCACTGATTCCCATGACTTTTCACATGAGCTGAAAAGATAGATTAGTTTATGAATTAAAGGTTTATGATGTACTCAAATATTTTGTCATAAAAGTTATTTTTTTTATATTTATAATGTTTTAAATAACCATTTAGATATTTAATATAACATCCCGTCATTAGTAACACCATTTTGGGGTTTCCCCTTAAGAAAGTGAATATTCCAGTGCTAAATTATGTTGAGTTCATGATCATATGTTATATGTATGAAAATTAAGAACTGGGTATTTATATGAGTTTGCTTCATTGCAATCATTTGGAAGGTTTTGAGTGTGAGATCCTCCAAAGCCCATCCAAGGGTTGTTGAAAACAATGGAGTGGAAAGTGTTAGCATCTTATCATATTTCTTTGCTATTTTATGAACGATTCTTGTTGCTAGAGGTTTGATATGAAGTGAGGAGGATAAGGTGGTAGAGTGGTGAAACTTAGACGAATTATACATTTATACTAATTCATTACGCTTAGTTTATGTTAACGAATTGTATCACCATATTTTGGATTAGTTGAAACAAGTATGCTTTTTAATTAATCTGTTGTCACTAACTTATTCAGGGTTTTTTAAATAACAAATATTTTTTAATTATATGTTTGGAATTTTGGTGGAAGAATCTATATTCATGTCTTTTTCATGTTTTCGTGTTTACACTAGGAA